>NC_052157.1:112365952-112480142 GCF_902713615.1 Scyliorhinus canicula | reverse complement strand
CCCCCCCCCCCGCCGACTAGCACGTCACCTTTTTTCGGCCAGCCACGTGCCCGCGCTCCGCACACTCCAGCCCCCCAGCCGGAGGCTCCCCGTCCCAACTCTCCCCTTTACTCGAAAATTGAATTCACCTCCAGTCAGCAAAGCAGCATCCAGCCCACCCCACCCCCCCCCCCCCCCACTCTAGTCAAGCGTTCGCTTAACTCCCCCTTCCCCCCCCCCCCCCCATTGCACTCCCGCAATCATGTGACCTGGCCGTTCCCGCCTCTACCTCCAATGCCCCCCCCTCAACTAAGTGAGGTCGAGAGAGTCCTCCCCCTACATCCCGTGTGTACAGAGAAAAAAAAAACCACAACTCTCTCAAACAACAAACTTCGGGTGCTACCCCCAACGTTGAGCGAATAAACTGCGCTCACTGTCTGGCCGACCCCATCACCTGTGTTGCAGCTCTTCCCAACTGCGACCCAACCCAGAAACCCTGAGGGCCTGGGCACGGAGCAACAAAACACAAAGAGAACACGGGAGAAAATCCAACATAACACCGCCCCCCCCCCAAAGCCACCACCAGCATGCCCCAACAACATACTGCAGTCCATTAGTTCAAGTCCAGTCTTCTCGTTCTTTATAAAAGTCCACGCCTCATCCGGCATATCGAAATAGTGGTGCCGGTCCTGATATATAACCCACAGCCTCGCCGGTTGTAACAGCCCGAACTTCACCGCTTTGCTGTGGAGGACCGCTTTGGCCTGGTTGAATCCCGCACTCCTTTGGCCAGCTCTGCACCCCAGTCCTGGTAAATACGGATCTCACAGTTCTCCATCTGCTACTTCGCTCCTGCTTCGCCCATCGCAGGACACAATCCTTATCGGTGGAATCTTACTACCATAGCTCTCAGCGGCTCATTCGCCCTAGGCCTTCTTGCCAGGACTCTGTGCACCCCATCTAGCTCCAGGGTCACGGGAAAGCCCCCGCGCCCATCAGCGTTCCCAGCATCGTGGTCACATACGCACCAGTGTCCGACCCCTCCACCCCTCCACGCCTTCAGGGAGACCCAGAATCCGCAGGTTCTGCCTCCTTGACCTGTTTTCAAGGTCTTCCAGCCTCTCCAGCCATCTTTTGTGCAGAGCCTCGTGCGCCTCCACTCTAACCGCCAGGCCCAAAATCTCATCCTCGTTATCAGAGGCCTTCTGCTGCACCTCCTTGATTGCCGTCCCCTGCATCTTCTGGGTCTCCACCAACCTTTTAATAGAAGCCTTCGTAGGGGCCAACATCTCTGCCTTTAACTCGGCAAGGCAGCTTCTGAGAAAATCCTGCTGCTCCCGTGACCACTGGGCCCACGCTGCCTGATCCCCGCAGGCCGCCATCTTGTTTTTTCGCGCCCGTTCTTCTCTCTTCTCCAAAGCCGCTTTTTTGACCGCCCCACTCCTGGTCCACTCCATCCAGCGCTGGGGGACACTCACTGTTTCCTTCCCACACCGGGAATCGTCGTCCAAGTGCCGCTGGAGCTCCGTAAAGGGTCCAAAAGTCCGTTATCGGAGGGAGCTGCCGACCGTGCGACCTACCTAGGTATAGCCGCAACCGAACGTTATTTAACCTATGAGTTGTGAAGTACAAAATTTGAAAACCCAATAAAAACACTTTTTTTTAAAAATCACTGTACTATTGGCTGCCATGTTTTTAATTTCCTGGGCCCGAAGCTCTAGTATCCCCCCCGCCAACGCCCCCCCCCCCCCCCCTCCCCCCCCCTCCCCTCCACCCCCCCCCCCCTCAAAGTCTCTGTACGTCTCACTGTTTCACAGAATCAGTATTGTTAATGTGTAGAAGGAGGCTATTCGACCCATTGTGGCTGCACAGCCTCGCCAAATGAGCATCATGGCTTAGTGCCAATCCCCTGCCTTTTCCCCTGCGTGTTGCTTCCATTCAAATAATCATCCAATGCTTCATGAATACCTCGATTGAACGTGTCCCCATCACACTCCGGGCAGTGCATTCCAGACCCAAACTCGCTGCGTGAGAAAGATTCTCACATCACGTTTGCTTATTTTGCAAGTCACTTTACATCTGCGCCCAATCTGTTCTCAATCCTTTTACAAGCGGGAACAGTTTCTCCCTGTCTACTCTGTCTAGCCCCCTCATGATTTTGAACATCTCTATCAAATCTCCTCCTAAACTTCTTCTCTCCGAGGATAACAGTCCCAACCTCTCCAATCTATCCTCATAGCTGAAGTTTCTCATCCCTGGAACCATTCTTGTAAACCTCTACTTCACTCTCTCAAATGTGTTCACATCCTTCCTATAGTGTGGTGCCTACAACTGTACGCAATGTCCCTGCTGAGGTCTAACTAGTGTCTTGTGTAAGTTCAGCATAACTTCCTTGCTTTGTACACTATGCCCCTATTAATAAAGTCCAGGATACTGTATGCTTTATTAACTGTTCTCTTCACCTGTCCAGCCACCTTCAATGATCTATGCACACATACACGCAGGTCCCTTTGCTCTTGCACCTCCTCAATATTTTATATTGCCTCTCCATGTTCTTCCTACCAAAATGCATCAACTCACACTTCTGTGCATCGAGTTTCATCTGCCACTTATCTGCCCACCCCACCACTTTAAGCTACTCCTTGAAACCCCTTTTGGTCATCTGTCCAGATATCTCCCTGTGTGACTCAGTTGACAACATTCCTGTGATGCACCTTGAGACGTGCAACTGCATTGAAAGTGCTATCAAAATGCAAGTTGCTGTTGTCCACTGAAGACTGGGGCATCAATGCACAAACTCATTTCAAATAGGACGCTTAGCGGAGACTTTAATCTCACCAGAGAAGTTGGACTTTCGGGCAGCACGGTAGCATAGTGGTTAGCACAATTGCTTCACGGCTCCAGGGTCCCAGGTTCGATTCCTGGCTTGGGTCACTGTCTGTGCGGAGTCTGCATGTGTCTGCCTGGATTTCCTCCGGGTGCTCTGGTTACCTCCCACAGTCCAAAGATGTGCAGGTTAGGTGGATTGGCCATGCTAAATTGTCCTTAGTGTCCAAAAGTGACCTTAGTGTTGGGTTGGGTTATGGGGATAGGGTGGAGGTGTGGGCTTGGGTAGGGTGCTCTTTCCAAGAGCCGGTTCAGACTCACTGGGCCGAATGGTCTCCTTCTGCATTGTAAATTCTATTAACCCCAGTGGGAGCTAAACAAACAATCCGCCTAAACGCATACAGTTATGGTTTTGACTGGATGCATCCATTTAAAAAGGAAAAGCTATTGCTCCAGATGGTTGATCTATTCACTCTCAAAGTCAAGTGAATGATGCTGTTTAGAAGCAATGCAGATAAAACATCTTGAAGTATGGGTGCCAATTGTGAGTGTTTTAAAAGTAGCACACTTGTCGGAGGAGGATATCTGTACTGAAGTTATTGCAGTATTCCTCAACTCTTTGCTTTCTATCTTATTCAATACGTTAAACTTTGTTTGCCTCTTCTGGTAAGAATTTTATTCTCATAAATGCTATGAGTGCATGTGCATAAGATACACTTGAACTCAATTTATCAAAGTTAAGATAAACAGGAAGACAGAGTATTTTACAACATTACAAAACTGGAAGAGGGCAGGAGAGTTAAACTGAGGAATAGCTCTTTATTGACAAATGTGGCACCTCTGTATATTCAGAAAAGAACCTATTTTGCAGGTGGGGGCGGCGCGGTGGCACAGTGCCTCACAGCGCCAGGGATCCGGGTTCAATTCCGTCCTCGGGTAACTGTGTGGAGTTTCGTTCTCCCCGTGTCTGCATGAGTTTCCTCCGGGTGCTCCGGTTTCCTCCCACAGTCCAAAGATGTGCAGGGTAGGTAGATTGGCCGTGCTAAATTATCCCTTGGTGTCCAAACGCGAGGTAGGGTTACGGATGAGGTGGGGGCATGGGCCTAAGCAGGGTGCTCTTTTGGAGGGCCAGTGCAGACTCGATGGGTTGATTGGCCTCCTCTGCACTGTCGTGATTCTATGATTCTACTTCTTTACATTCAGACATGTACTGTAATACATAGGGCGGAATTCTCCACTCCCGGGAAAAATCGGGAGGGCCGTCACGAACTCGGCCGAGTTTCACGACGGCCTCGGAGGCCGCTCCTCGCCCCCTATTCTCCCCTCCCGGCGGGGCTAGGAGCGGCGCTCCGTAACTCTTGGCCGCCGGGCGGCGCGCCGAGAGTGACGCGACGGCGGCGCCTATGTGACGTCAGCCGTGCATGCGCAGGTTGCCCGGCTCCAACCCGCGCATGCGCGGCTGATGTCACGACGGCTGACAGCTCGAACCCACGCATGCGCGGTGGCCGTCTTTTCCCTCAGCCGCCCCGCAAGACATGGCGGTTTGATCTTGCGGGGCGGCGGAGGGGAAATAGTGTGTCCGATTGAGACGCACAGTCGTGGTGCTCATTCCCCACCAGGCCCCCTACAAGCCCCAAAACGGGCATCTCACGGCGATTTCACGAAGGCAGTGACCAGGTATGGTTGCCGCCGTCGTGAAACGGTTGCGAACGGCAGGCCGCTCGGCCCATCCGGGTCGGAGAATCACCGGTTGTGTGAAAAACGGTGAGCGGCGATTCTTCCAAGCGGGGGGGGGGGTGGGAGAATCGCGGGGGGCGCCAGGGGGTCGTGAAATTAGTCAGGGGGCCCTCCCGCGATTCTCCCACCCGGCGTGGGGAGCGGAGAATCGCGCCCATAGCGCTTTGTACAGCGTTACACAGTTCATTCTATCTGTTGTTCAATTTTAAGTATATAAAGCATGTAACTGTAAAGAGTAAGAGTGGATTTAGTTTATTGTTCTGACCTCAATGTCTTGCCTGTCCTGTACAATGATATTGTCATTTCTTTCTCTCTCTTCGCAGCAATGGCCGATGTATCTGGTAGACTACGGTGCAGTCAACATGCAGATCCAGGGGCCTGTAAATTTCTAAACAGCACCTTACTCAAAAACAAGCATGATTTTGACAAAATCACATGTAATTATGTACCATAACCGTATAGTATGAACTATAATATTTCCTTCTAGAACAGGTCCTGATTTTTACACTGTCTCCATATGATCAAGGGCTCTAAATAAATGTGCTGCCGTGCACTCTCACATACCGGCTATTTTATTCGCAATAAAGACAAGTTCATGAACACTTGCAAGTTCCGGCATTTCACCGAGGGGAATCCAGGACTATTGCAGTTGGATCGGGATCGTGAGCAATGCACAAACCCCTTCATAGAATTGACAAGGCTACTCTTTTCAGAATTCTGAGTTATGTCCAAGAAGGGAAATAGTGAGGGAAGTTTCCCTTGCCCCACCGCTTACCTCCTCCTGGAATTTGGCGACAGACAGTATTTGTTTCAGAGATTACGAGGCAGAAATGCGTGGTGCGCTTTGCGCAGCTTTCCGATCCAAGTGGGCACAGGCGATTTAGAATAGAAAATGAACAGACATTAGTCCCACTGTTAAAATCATGGGATTGTTCCTGTCTTCCAGAAAGCAGCTGTTAAGATAAGTGCTGTTGTGGACTTCCACAAACTAATCAAAGGAGTCTCAGGTACAGGTCACCATCATTTATTCAAGCATGCAGGGAGAGAACTGTCTTAGCGATCCCTAATACAGCACTCTGACAAATGTTCACTTTATTTATACATTGTTGGTCACATACACAATTATTGTCTAAATTCCAATCTTGTCTAAATATAGGTTTATATTACTTTACCTGAGCAGGCTCGTAGTCTCTTCCTAACTAGACTCTATTTGTTTTCTCCCAAAATGTGATCTCTTTTGTCTTGATTCCTGTCCGTTTAACGGTAGACAGTTGGTTCCCAAGGCCTTACTGGAGAGATTTGCTGATATGGGCCCTTAGGGTGTGTACGGTTCATTGGTGACTGGTTGCGCAAGCATTTAACTAGCAAAGGGCTCTTTACTCTAAATCAGGAATGTTAGCTCTAACCCTCTTTGAATACATTTATTTTATTTCCCCTCACTCCAGCAGTATCAAATGAACTTTAACGTAAATATATTTGATGTAATACACTTTGGAAGGAGAAATGGAAGCATCATCTCCACCTTACAAAATAAGAAACCAAATTAGGTAGAAGAGCAAGGGATCCAGCTGAACAAAGCATTAAAAGCAATATTACAGGTTAGTGAAGTAGTATAGAGTTCAAAGGTTCAGGTCCACCACCAGAATGGTCTCCAGCAGCATCAGCCTCTCCACTCTCACCTTGTGCCCTAATCGAAATAAACTCCCCTCCTATGTACTATATTGATACCAACACAGACTATTAGACTGCACAGCCCATTTTTGTGCTGCATATTCAGTGTAATTCCATGCGATGCGTGCTGAAAAAACCCATTGGTGATTAATTCTTCACCAACCAAAGGTAAATGAAATAACTTTTTTTACAAATTAAAAATAATTCCCTGCAGAGCCAGGGGCGAAAAGGAGTGCTCTGTCTAACCTGCACGAGTTGTGATCATTCTCCTCTTCCTGGCTTTAGTCCACGCCAATCCTCTCTCCTGGTACTTGCTATAGCAACCGTTGCTATAGAAACACAGAGCTCAAAATTGATCTCCTTAAAGCAAAAATCTTTTACCAGACTGTAGTCTCATGTCCCGATATCTCCTTATAGTTCGCTGTAAAATTGTCTGGTAGCACTCCTGCAAACTGTTTTGTGATGTTTTGCTGTTTTTAGGTGCTGTATAAATAGAAATGGGCAAGTTGGAGAAGAATGAATAGGAATGTCTTGCACAATGAGATGCGTAACGTAAAAGCTATTTCAGGACGGTGGCGCAGTGATTAGCACTGCTGCCTCACCCTGCCGAGGACCCGGGTTTGATCCCGGCCCCGGGTCACTGTCCATATGGAGTTTGTACATTCTCCCTGTGTCTTTGCGTGTGTCTCATCCCCGCACCCCAAAGATCTGCAGGGTAGGTGGATTGGCCAAATTAAATTGCTCCTTAATTGGGAAAAAAATACTGGGCACTTTAAATTTAGATTTAAAATTTTTTTTCAGCTGTTTGATGTCAAAATATGAGACGTAGATGGCTGCAGGCTAATTGTAGCTCCTGTGTTTTAATTCAACTTGCCCTCTTCCCCTCGCACCCTCGCCAATTCAATGCAGCTCTGACCTGGACAGCCCAACAAGTAGCTGATCATCTAACCCAGCAAGATGGTTCCTGTGAGAAAAGAGTCTGCACCCGAGATGTCGACTGTCCTGTGTTTCCTCAACGGGTAGTGTCCGACCAGCCGAGCATCTTCAGCCACGCTCGGAGAGTGGGTTAACGATTCAGGCACTCAGAGCCATTAGAATTTACAACATAGCAAGCAAGTGTAGCTTCTATTGTGGTGCCCATGCTTTTTCTTTACCAGAGGAATTTTAAATGATTTACACTGTTGTCCTCCCTCTCTATAACTTGCAAATATATATATGTGTATATTTGCTCCAAAAAGATGCAACATCTAGGCTGATGTTCCAATGCAGAGTTGAGGGAAGTGCTATACTGTCGGAGGTGCTGTCTTTCGAATGAGGCATTAAACCAAGGCGCTCTCAAGTGGATGAGAAAAATCCCATAGCACTATTTTGAAGAAGAGCAGGGGATTGATCCCTGGGGTCCCGGCCAATATTTACCCCTCAAATTAACATCACAAAAACAGGTTACGTGGCTATTAACACATGGCTGTTGTGGAAAAGTGGGTTGGGATTTTCCAGTCCTGCCCGCCATAGGATCTTCCAGTCCTGCCGAAGATGATAGACCTTTGGTTGGTTCACCGCATCCGCCACTACAGGACCCACCTTGGTGGGGCGGGACAATCCCAGCTCTGCTGTGCATAAATTGGCTGTCCTGTTTTCCACATCACCGCCGAGGCTATATTTCAAAAATACTTCATTGGCTATAAAGCATTTAGAGAAGTCCTGAGGTCATGAAAGATTCAATATAAATGCACGTCTTTTCTACTGATCTCAGCCTCAACTTTCTGTAGTATTGAATTCTATCTGTCAACTTAGTGCCAATTTTGAATTGATCAAACCTGTCAATGTCTCCCAACCAGACAAAACTATCTTTGCCCATTTAACTTTCTTGAACCCTTCTCTACTCCACTGTCTCAAGTCTGTCCTCATAAATGTGAGAGTTCAGATGCACGTGAAGAGTGAATGTAGGGTTGTTTATATTTGTCTCCACTGCCTGGGTGGTAATCTGATGAGGCACGTTACCAAATCTTTATAGACCCTCCTGATCTTTGTTACAATTTCAAGACAGAGAAATCATCCATATTCCGGTTAGTCAGGCGAACCAAGGGACAAGCGCATGGGGAATGGATATCATTAAAACCCAACCAAACAAAGTCTGGTGAACTACACCAGCCACCTTGATGATGAATTAAAGCTGTGAAGGTGATGGCTGTCTGTAGGGAGGAAATTTGTTGGTGTTGCTGGGGTGGATGGAATTATTTGCACAGGGTAATGGTGGAAAGCTTTCAAAGCTGCAACACACTTGCCAAGTGAAGCACACCTGAATAAGACCTGGTATCAGGTCTGTGACTGCGGGCACACACTATGGCACATATGTTCCTCCCAGGATGACAGGCACTGTTCACCTTCCAATGGGGCAAGTGGGCCAACTCCAGTCGTCTCTGCAGCATGATTTTGAGCAGGGCACAGCGGACTATTACATTCCTGGACATCCTTGCTGCGGTGAGTCAAAGGGGAACTTTCCAATCGATCAAGGCAATGGAACCTCATGTTTAGTAAACCAATGGCTTGCTGTTTGTTGCTCTGGAGGTGACGGGCCTCCTGTTGTACCTCTGTGGTGGGACTGAATGGGAAAACATAGGCTGCGATTTTCTGGCCCCTCGTGGGAGATTCGGCGGCCCAGCCGAAGGTCCATTGGCTTTCAGCGGGTCTGGCTGTTCGGGGAGCAGACAGGGCTGGAAAATTCCACGTAAAGAGTGCAGCAGGAAATACAGTCAGCGTAGGAAAAATGGTCAAAAGACAAAATTGACTCTTTGGTTATAAATGCCGCATGCATTCAGATAGATAAATTGATGGCACAAAATGGGTATGGAATAATTACCATTGCAGAGACGTGGTTGCAAGGTGACTAAGACTGCAAAGTCAATATTCAGGGTTACTTGACATTTCAGAAGGAGCAGCAGAAAGAAAAAGGAGATGGAGCAGCTCTTAATAAAGGATGAGATCAGTACAATGGTGAGAAATAATTCTGTGTGGCTTAGAAGATTAAGATGTAGAATCAGTTTGAGTGGATATTTAAAAAAAGTTTTTTAATTTTCCCACGGCCAATCCACATACCCTGCATATCTTTGGGTTGTGGAGGTAAGACACATGCAGACACGGGAATGCAAACTCCACGCAGACAGTGACCCGGGGCTGGAATCAAACCCGTGTCCTCGGCATCGTAAGGCAGCAGTGCTAACTGCTGCACCACCGAGCCACCCACGGTGGAGATAAATAATAACAAAGGAAAGAAATCACTGGTGAGATATTAGGCTATCTAACTTAAAACATAAAAAATAAGAGCAGGAGAAGACCATAACAGCAAGTTAACAATAGCTACACTGTAAGACCGTGTATATATCAAGAAATAATGGGGGCTTGTAAGAAATGTATTGGAATAATCATGGGTGCCTTTAAGTTTTATAGATTGGGCAAATTGGACAGAAGGATAGACTTGAGGATTGAGCATGCTCAATTTATTAGAACAACATGTCCTGGAACCAGCCAGGGAAAAGGTTATTTTAAAACTGATCATGTGTAATGCGACAGAATTCATTAATGATCTCATAATAAATGATCCTTGAAGCAAGAGTGGTCATAACACCATAGAATTTCACATTCAGTTCGAGTGTCAGAAGTGGGGGTCTGAAACTAGTGTCTTAAGTTTAAATTATTCTACCTTCCTTTGCTACCACTACAAATTCATGAGCATAGGTTAAACAGTTAATAATTATCTAACTTCTAGTCGTGGACATTTTTTTCTTTATTCATTTTACAGGATGTAGGTGTCTCTGGCTCAGCCAGCATTTATTGCCCATCCCTAGTTGCCCTTCAGAAGGTGGTGGTGAGCTGTCTTCCTGAAGGGTGCAGTCCTGATGTACAGGTACACCCACAGTGCTGTTAGGGAGGAGCTCCAGGACTTTGATCCAGCGACAGTGAAAGAATGGTGATACATTTCCAAGTCAGGGTGGTGAGTGACTTGGAGGGGAACCTCCAGGTGGTGGGGTTCCCATATATCTGCTGTTCTTGTCTTTCTAGATGGTAGTGGTCATGGGTTTGCAAGGTGCTCCCTAAGGAACCTTGGCAGGCTACAGCAGTGCATCTTGTAGATGGTACACACAGCTGCCACTGTTTGTTGATGGTGGAGGGACTGAATGTTTGTGGAAGGGGTAGCAATCAAGGGGCTGCTTTTTCTTGGATAGTGTTGAGCTTCTTGAGTGTAGTTGGAGCTACACTCATCCAGGCAAGTGGAGAGTATTCCATTACACTCCTGAATTATGCCTTGTAGATGATGGATAGGCTTATGGGGTTCGGACATGAGCTACTTGCTGTAGGATTCCTAGCCTTTGATCTGCTCTGGTAGCCACAGTATTAACATGGCTAGTCCAGTTCAGTTTCTGATCAATGGTAACCCCCAGGATGTTGATTATGGGGGATTCAGCGATGTGAATGCCATTGAATGTCAAGCGGCGATGGTTAGATTCTCTCTTATAGGAGATGGTCATTGCCTGGCACTTGTATGGGGAATGTAACTTGCTCCTTCATTGGAAAAAATTGAATTGAGCACTCTAAATTTATTTTCATAAAAGAAAAAAAAATGACTCCTTCTATCACAGTGCTGATGATGAAGAGTAGACTGATAGGGCAGTAATTGGCTGGGTTGGATTTGTGCACAGGACATACCTTGGCAGTCTTCCACATTGCTGGGTAGATGCCAGTGTTGTTGCTGTACTGCTGGAACAGCATGACTCGAGGTGTCACAAGTTCTGGAGCACAAGTCTTCAGTGTTATTGCCAGAATATCGTCAGGACCCATATCCTTTGTGGTATCCAATGCATTCAGCCTTTCTTGATATCATGTGCAGTCAATCGTATTGAATGAAGACTGGCATCTCTTATGCTGGGAACCCCGAAGGAGACCAAGACATCCAGTACTTCTAGCTGAAGAGTGTTGTAAATACTTCAGCCTTGTTTTTTCCATCGATGTGTTGGGCTCTCCCATCATTGAGGATGGGGATATTTGTGGAGCCTCCTCCTCCAGTGAGGTTTTAAAAACAAATTCCAATGAAGGGGCAATTTAGCGTGGACCAACGCTGCACACCTTTGGGTTGTGGGGGTGAGATCCATGCAGATACATGGGTAATGTGCAAACCCCATACAGACAGTGACCCGGGGCTAACTGCTGCTCCATGTGCCGCCTTCCAGTGAGTTGTTTAATTGTCCGTCACCATTCACGGCTGTATGTGGCAAGACTGCAGAGCTTAGATCTGATCCATTGGTCGTAGGATCACTTAGCTCTGTCTATTACTTGCTGCTAATGCTGTTTGGCAAGCAAATAGTCCTGTGTTGTAGCTTCACCAGGTTGACACCTCAATTTTAGGTATGTCTGGTGTTTCTCCTGGCATGCTCTCTTGCATTCTTCATTGAACTAGGGTTGAACCGCTCTCTATATACATATATACAGACAAACAACACAAAGGGGAAATGGTGTTGGAAAGGGAAAGAAATGATTAATAAAAATAAAAAGGTAAGGATCTTTGATGCACAAGACTGGATGACTTCCAGTCAATGTCTTTCTGGGGGTGAGGGTTTAATTTTGGTACTTCTTCCTTCTGGGCTTAAGATGGTTTTCTCAGGCAATGTTGTCTACCTTCTCTACAGACTCAGCATCATTTCAGGTTCACAGCAAAGGATGTGCCAGGTACTCACTGCTTTCAGAACAACAGCTGTTCTTTCACTTCAGCAGGCAGGGGTGATAAAGAGCATTCCTTTCATTTCCGAGGTCTAAACACTTCTGCCAAGTTCTCTCAGAAAACATGCTGTAGGGGACTTCCGGTGACGGCGGGCGGGAGGCAGCTGCACATTGGAGGGCTCCCGTTTGGGAACGGCATTTTCGGGGCTTTAAGCCCGGTCCCAGGGGCCACTGAGGCGGCAAAAGCAGGGAGAAGGCACAGAGGAGGCACAGTAAAGGAAAATGTCGAGGGTGAGCAAACAAACGGCCGTAAAAAAAACAGCTGAAGGTCCGTCGGGGAGTGGAAAGGTCACCGCGGGGTCATCAAGGAAAATAGAGGCTGGAGCACCAGGGGAGGCTGCATTGCTTATGACTGAAGAAATGACAAAGGTGATGGCTGCAGAATTTGAAAGGCAGTTTACAAAACACATGGAGGCGATGAGGAAGGAGATGTGGGTAGTTTTGAGCGTGCTGGTGGAGGAGGCGATTACCCCGGTGAGGACGGCAGTGGCGAGCGCAGTGGCGGAGGTGCAGGAGCAAGGTGAGGCGCTGAAGGAAGTGGAGGAGACATTATTGCAGTACGGTGATCAACTTACCTCAATGGGGAAGGAGATGTGGAAGGTGATAGAGATTAACAAGGATCAGCAAGGGAAAATGGAAGACTTGGAAAACAGATCCAGGTGACAGAATATAAGGATTGTGGGGCTGCCCGAAGGAGTTGAAGGACCGAGGCCGACTGTGTATTTTGCCGCTATGCTGGCGAAACTATTGGGGGAGGGGGAGGATCCCTCCTGATATGAACTGGATCGGGCTCATCGGTCAAGTGAGCCGCCACGAGTAGTGACTCTGTGCTTCCGTAGGTACTGTGTGAAGGAGAAGGTCCTGTGCTGGGCCAAGCAGAAGCGGGTGGTGCAGTGGGCTGGAGCTGGTATACGTGTATATCAGGACTTTACGGTGGAGCTGGCGAGGAGGTGGGCTGCCTTCAACCGGGTGAAGAGGGCACTGTACATTAGCAAGGTGCAGTGCGGCATTGTATATCCAGTGAAGCTGAGGGTGACTTACAAGCTCAAGGACTTTTAGTTTGGAACGGCAGAAGCAGTGGAGGAGTTTGCGAAGGCAGAAGGACTGTGGCAGAATTGAGAAATGGCCATGTGCCGATGTAACCTCATGACTGTATTTTCTTCTTTTTTGTTTCACTGCGTGCGGATGTATGAGCTAATGTATATATTTGGACAAGGGAAGTGATGGAACTTTCACTCGAAATGAGGGCTCTTTGGGGTTTAGGTGGATATACGGGGTTTGTGTGCTGAAAGGGGATTTCTGGGCTTTCCTAGGGCCTGGCAAGGGGGAAAGGGACCCAGGCAGGGGCCTCCACGTTGGCCAGTTTAAGCCAGCCACTGAATGGGAGTGAGGTGGGGGGGAGGGGCTGCGGCCATCGGAGACCATCAGAACAGGGTCCAAGGGGTCTAGCCGGGTGGAAAGTTGGGGGAAGGATCAGAGGTTGAGGGAGGAGTTTTACAAGAGGCAGTGGGGGGGGGGGGGGGGGGGGGGGTGTTTCCAACTCTTGGGTATCATGTACGGTACTCTTTCAGAGGTTGGATCACATTGAGTGTAGGGGGTGGGAAGTGGTCACTATAGGTTAATGGTGACAATGGGCGGTCCCTGACTCCTTTTACTTTTTCTCCTTTGTTTTTTGTTTCCACCGTGGGAGGATTTGTTTTATTGGATGCATATATTGACAGGTGGGACGTTGTTTGGGATGGTGGGAGGATGGGATCGTTGTTATTGTTAAGGGGATTGATTTTGTATTTGTTACCGTTTACTGTCTGTTGGTGGGGTGTAAATTTTGAAGGAAAATGTGAAAATGCAGAATAAAAACATTTTTTTAAAAAACATGCAGTAGGAACCAATTATGACCATTGTCAAGCAGAACATTGTTCCGGGCTGTTGAATCTCTGTCTATTCAGAACCTTGGATATCCGTTATTCCTTTTCAGTTCCCAAATAACAGAGGTTAGGTCTGTGCTTTTTGGCAAAGTCCACTGGACTTTATTAGTCAGCTGTCGTGCCCACTGGTGAATTTATTTTCAATACAACATTTAGAGAGTTCCGACTAGCCTTAAGCAAGCTAGTCAGATTGATTGTCTTTGGCGAATACAGTGGTTGGGTTTTAAAATACAAATCGTGGTAATTCTTCAAATCACAATACACAGAATAACAAAGCTAAGTGATTTAAACAAAAGAAAGATTGCGATGGCAAAAGCAAGCAGCAAAGTCATAGATTTCAGAGAGAGAGAGAGAGTGATTCCGGAATGGGTTTTTCCACCCTGGTAAGATATTCTTAAAGGGATTAAAGTTTCACCTTCTTTTCACCTCTGATTGGCTTTAACTAATTTATAATTCACTCAATTCAGCCAAATTGTCTGTCCATCAATTTAAGAGACATATGTATTTAAATATATTGGTACAAATTTTTCCATACCATCGCTTGCCAATTTTCGTTCAGAAAGTATCTCGAGACAGGCTGTTTCCATAGAGACGGAACTACCAGATCTTACTGTATAACAATGGGACCTTTTAGCTAGTTGACGTCACTGTTCTTACAGTCTCAAGCAAGTCTCAAGCAACTTGCAAAATGTTCCCAGCTATTCGGCTTCCCTTACTCTCATGGTTACTATGATTATAGTTAATTATTCTTAATGAGTTCTCATTTAAACCTCTTATCTCTGACTAGAAAAATCCATTTCTATCACCGGCCGACCCACTGGTTGCCAGTTAACCAATCAAACTGACTTCCCTCCACAACTGGTTCCGAAGATTAACCTGGTGCCAAAGAGTTTGGATTCTCTCCCAAACATGAAACCTGGGAACACAGTGTCCTGGCAAGCTTTGAACCTTCTGCTTCAAGACACATCCCGATGATGGGTCTATGGACCAAAATAATAAAATACAATAAAAGAAATGGGAACAAAGGTAATAAATAGGAAGGACTCTTACAAATGTTATCGATGTGTGGGAGCTCACCCTCAGGAACTGTGCCACTACAGATAGTTTATTTGTTTTTGGTGGCATGTTGCTGTGCCCGCCAGAATGCGCCAATCTTTAAAAAAAGCAGCAAACCACAGATCCAGTGAAGAAAAATTACGATGAAGATTCTGAGACACACAGATTGAACATGGGGAGAGTGAGCAGAACAGACCAATTAAAAGAGTCCTCACAATAAATGGAAGACCACTAAAGATGGAGGTTGACACCAGGGCGTCGGTCACAGTTGTGAGCAAAGTGAGCAAACAAACATTTAAATATCTTCTAAGGGGTGTTCATTCTTTGAACTTGAGTGAGACAGCAGCCAAGATGGTGACATAAACAGGGGAGACCCTAAACATTTTGGGAACAATGACCCCAGTGTCACAACAGCAACAAGATTCCCAGTTACCTACATTCATTGTTGAGGGGCATCGACTGAGCATCATGGGGTGAGATTGGTTGAGTCAAATCAAGTTGAACTGGTTGAAAATGTTCAAAATCTCGTCTTTCAGGATGGTTTATGCAAATGCAAGGACATGTTCCAGAATGAATTGGGTCGAATAAAAGGTGTAAACGCAAAGACTTGCGTTAACCCAGACTCGACGCCCATGTTTTTCAGAGTGATACTGGTCCCTTACACCTTGTATCAAAAAGTGGAAG
Organism: Scyliorhinus canicula; assembly: GCF_902713615.1. NCBI lineage: Eukaryota > Metazoa > Chordata > Chondrichthyes > Carcharhiniformes > Scyliorhinidae > Scyliorhinus > Scyliorhinus canicula. Next base: position 112,464,492 of record NC_052157.1, on the reverse strand, counting down.
CCGAACTTAAATGCCTGCAGGAACTCGAGTTATCACACCCGTGCAGTTTTCAGAATGGGCAGCCCATATTGTCCTTGTATTAAAGCTGGACCGATCTGTTAGGATATGCGGTGATTACAAGCCAGAGTTCTTTATGGAGAGAGAGGCAGGCGCCCAAGCCTTTGCCTCCCTGATCGCTCGCCGGATGCTCCTGCTCGGCTGAAGATCAGCAGTGCCACCCAAAGCCGTAGACTGGTTGTCCGACTTAGTGGAATTCCTCAAAATGGAATAGATCAAATTCACAATCGGAGGAAGGCTTCCGCAGTATGTGGAAGCAATTTACCAACCTGTTCAAGGGCCTTTCGTGACCACCAACCAATATGGGAGGGAGAGTGGAGGTGGGCTGAAACAGAAAATGAAAGAAGGGAAGGGAGGGGAGAGGGGATAGGAGAAGGGAGGAGGGAAGACCCCACCCAGAGTATGTGGAGGGGGGAGGGGGGGGGTGGTAGGGCAGAGGAATCAACGGGTACCAAAGGAAAAAGAGCCCATGGGTGCGGTCATGACAACAACGGGGCCACATGCAAATAGTTCACGATTCACTTAAGGTTAACGTGTAGGTTCAGTCGGCAGTTAAGAAGGCAAATGCAATGTTAGCATTCATGTCAAGAGGGTTAGAATACAAGACCAGGGATCTACTTCTGAGGATGTATGAAGTTCTGGTCAGACCCCATTTGGAATATTGTGAGCAGTTTTGGGCCCCGCCTCTAAGGAAGGATGTGCTGGCCTTGGAAAGGGTCCAGAGGAGGTTCACAAGAATGATCCCTGGAATGAAGAACTTGTCGTATGAGGAACAATTGAGGACTCTGGGTCTGTACTCGTTGGAGTTTAGAAAGATGAGGGGGGGATCTTATTGAAGCTTACAGGATACTGCGAGGCCTGGATAGAAGTGGAGAGGATGTTTCCACTTGTAGGAAAAACTAGAACCAGAGGACACACCACCTCAGACTAAAGGGACGATCCTTTAAAACAGAGATGAGGAGGAATTTCTTCTGCCAGAGGGTAGTGAATCTGTGTAACTCTTTGTCGCAGAAGGCTATGGAGGCCAAATCACTGAGTGTCTTTAAGACAGAGATAGATCGGTTCTTGATTAATAAGGGGATCAGGAATTATGGGGAGAAGGCAGGAGAATGGGAATGAGAAAATATCAGCCATGATTGAATGGCGGAGCAGACTCGATGGGCTGATTGGCCTAATTCTGCTCCTATGTCTTATGGTCTTTTGGTCTTACAGTGAAACAGTACGATTGTGGTGACCAATTATTGGGGCCCAATACCTTGTAGTTGTATATATGTTTTCTATGTATTCAAACTCAATTAATTTGTTTTCCCTTTCGTCGTTTTATTTTTCTGTTTGTATTTTTTTATTCTTTTCGCCTTTCGCAAAGTTGTCACAATCAAATGTAAAAACCAATACATTTTTTAAAATATATATTTTCAATGTCCTTGTAGATCTCAGGCTAACTCCTGGCCTGTCCCTTCATCTAAGATTGACCAGATTTCATCTCAGATTTGTTGTGAAATTCTTGTAGAAGTGGCTGTCGCACCGGGAGTGCCTATCACTCTGCAACCCCACAGGAGAATCCTGCCCTCATTTCGCCCCTACATTGCATACAGGGCCTAATTTGTTTTGACTTCTCAAAATGCCAGCCCATTTAACTCTTGACAACACAGGGTCTCTTAATGTGGCTGGATGAGAAGAGAGAGTTCCCGAGCCAGGACGATCTCCTGTGGCGTGGGAGGCTTGGAAATTGTTTGTGGGAGTGGAAGCCTGCTCAAAGCTTCCACATTTGATTACTGGGTACCCAGTCTGCATTGAAAGACATAAGAATATGCAGAAAGAGCCGTGCCCATCATTGCACTCAGGCCGATGCTATTGGCGGGACGGGTTTATCGTCACAAAAAAATGTCAAGTAATGGTTTATGGTCCAAGCCGGCCATTAACATATTGATGGCATTTTGTTACGGCTTAACTGACCGCCAGACTTTCTTTGTCCATCTGGGAATACTTTCTTTCAGCGTACGTTAGTATTCTGGATGCGATGACGACAGGCCTTCCATAACATTTGCCATTTTGTGTGAGTATCGCATCAATGCCATAAGGTTATGCATTGCATGTGACTACGTTGGTTTTATCTGGGTTGAAATGGACCAGCAAGGCCGATGACTGCAGGGTCTCTTTGACCTGATTGAAAGATCTCTATTAGGAGCCAGGGTTTAGAGAACACCAAAGTATATCATGGAGTTCACCTGACCCACAACTTTTAATAGATTTTGGTTATGGGAAGCAAAAGGGCTCACTTTACAGGTGTGATGCAACAGAGATCTAAAGTATTTTTAAACAAAAACAATGTTTATTCTATGAATCAAGTTAACATTTTATAAACACACAGTAAACATCTTATCAACTATCAACACGAATAACCCCTCCCCCCCCCCCCAAAGATACAGTACTCTGTAGGTAACCCTTAGTAACTTTCCTAACAGCATCCAAAAGCCAAAACACTTTTTAACAAAGACAGTAGGTTTGCATTCCTTACAGAAACAGGTATTATTTTGAAATTATCAAGTGATCTCGAGACATTCTTTAAAGAGAGAGAGATATACACTTCTTGTTTGAATGCAGCTCTCCAACTGAAAACGAAATTAAAACAGAGCCAAAAAGAGTTTCCAGCTCAAAACGAAAGTAAAAAGCAAACTCGCATTCCAGCTCCACCCACACAATGACATCACTGTAGCTATTTGATAAAACACTTTTTTTGACGAGACTCTCACATGACACATGACTCTCACATGCCGATGATACAAAGATAGGTGGAGGGGCAGGTAGTATTGAGGAGGTGGGGAGGCTGCAGAAAGATTTAGACAGTTTAGGAGAATGGTCCAAGAAGTGGCTGATGAAATTCAACGTGGGCAAGTGTGAGGTCTTGCACTTTGGAAAAAAAAATAGAGGCATGGACTATTTTCTAAACGGTGACAAAATTCATAATGCTAAAGTGCAAAGGGACTTGGGAGTCCTAGTCCAGGATTCTCTAAAGGTAAACTTGCAGGTTGAGTCCGTAATTAAGAAAGCAAATGTAATGTTGTCATTTATCTCAAGAGGCTTGGAACATAAAAGCAGGGATGTACTTCTGAGGCTTTATAAAGCACTAGTTAGGCCCCATTTAGAATACTGTGAGCAATTTTGGGTCCCACACCTCAGGAAGGACATACTGGCACTGGAGCGGGTCCAGCGGAGATTCACATGGATGATCCCAGGAATGGTAGGCCTAACATACGATGAACGTCTGAGGATCGTGGGATTATATTCATTGGAGTTTAGGAGGTTGAGGGGAGATCTAATAGAAACTTACAAGATAATGAATGGCTTGGATAGGATGGACGTAGGGAAGTTGTTTCCATTAGCAGGGGAGACTAGGACGCGGGGGCACAGCCTTAGAATAAAAGGGAGTCACTTTAGAACAGAGATGAGGAGAAATTTCTTCAGCCAGAGAGTGGTAGGTCTGTGGAATTCATTGCCACAGAGGGCGGTGGAGGCCGGGACATTGAGTGTCTTTAAGACAGAAATTGATAAATTCTTGATTTCTCGAGGAATTAAGGGCTATGGGGAGAGAGCGGGTAAATGGAGTTGAAATCAACCATGATTGAATGGTGGAGTGGACTCGATGGGCCGAATGGCCTTACTTCCGCTCCTATGTCTTATGGTCTTATGGACACTTCCCACTTCTGACATTGGTGCATCTTCGGCAGTTGTCGTGTATCTGGACGATGTCCTAGCAACAGGGGCAACAGGCTGACGAAATCCGAAAGACAATCTTGTGTATTCGAACTCTTCTTTATAGGTATTTATGGTAACAAACATTCTTGACTCATCTTCCAGCTCAAGCTGCTGGTAAGGGTGACCTAAATCTAATTTGGTGTATTGAGGCCTCCTGCCAACTTGGTACATACGTTTTCTATCCTAGGTATGGGACATTTATCCATTTTAGCCAATCTGTTCACTGTCATCTTATAATCACCACAGATTTGGATTATACAGTCTGGCTTTAACACTGGAACAATGGGTGCTGCCCATTCTGAAAACTGTACTGGAATAATAAGCCCTGGGTCTTCCAGATATTTCAACTCCATTTCCACTTTTTGGTGCAGAGCCTGATGCGAAATAATATCGGTGTTGCTTCTGGCTCTACATAGATCATTGCTTTCACACCTTTGATGCATCCTAACTCTTCCTGAAGACCTCATGGATTTCTGAAGAAGCTCTTGATAAACTCTGTTGGTGATACTGAAGATTTCCTTTTTGTAATTTTTTTTAAAAATTCCAATTTTTAAAATATATTTAGTGTACCCAATTCCTTATTTTCCAATTTAAGAGCCAATTTGGTGTGGTCAATTCACCTACCCTGCACATGCTTTTTGGGTTGTGGGGGTGAGACCTATGCAGACATGGGGCGAATGTGCAAACTCCACACGGACAGTGACCCGGACCGAGATCGAACCCGGGTCCTCGGCGCTGTGAGGCAGCAGTGCTACCAACCACTGCGCCACCATGCCACCCCTGAAATTTTTCCAATTAAGGGCAATTTAACGTAGCCAATCCACCTACCCTGCACATCTTTGGGTTGTGGGGGTGAGACCCATGGGAAGAATGTGCAAACTCTACATGGACAGTGACCCGGGGCCGGGATTGAACCTGGATCCTCGGCGCCGCGAGGCAGAAGTGTTAACCACTGCGCCACCGTGCCGCCCAATACTGAATATTTCTAACCAATTCGATTTGATTTTCTTCAGCCAATCACACCCAATGAGGCTTGGCCATTTTCTTTTCTCTATGATTAAACGCAGCTGGGCTGACAGCTGTTGGTACGGTACTGGTATGGATGTCTTCCTCAATATCTTCAGTGTCTCTCCAGTATCTAAGATGGTCTAATGTACTGCTGTGATTCACAGACTGCGACCCTCCCTGCAGATACTTAAGCATTTAGTTACCCAGCAGCAGCTGCCCATGTATCAACCTCCATTTTAATTGGATGGCCGTTGACGACAAGGACAATCCCAATAGGGGTGGGATGTTTTCCTTAATCTCACCTTGTTAAGCTTATTTTTTTGGACTTTTCCTCAGGATCTACTTTCGAGCCTGTTCACTGGAGTCACCATCGTTTTTTTTTCTGGGAACTGGTAGTAGTCTGTCTGACTCTGCATCTTGTAGATGACCTTTTTTATTACATTTGAAACAGATGAATTCCTTATACTTGCACCTGTCTTTGGAATGCTTTGCCCACAACAGTAACAAACCTTTAACCCCTGTGACAGCAGTCACTTTTCTTCTTTTCAGTCTCCGCTGCTCCCTCGCTTCGGGAACCTCACTCTGCACTCTTTCTTCAGTGCTTTCAGACACGTGGGTCAACCCAACCACTTCGACCAAGGATATCTTGGTTTCTGCCAGAAACCTCTTCTGAATATTTAAATTGTTGATCCCACAGACCAACCGGTCACACAGCATGTCACCGAGAGAAGTACCAAATTTGTAATGTTCCAACATTTATCGAAAGTTGGCTGCAAAAGCGGATACCGTTTCTCCAGGAATTTATAATGGCTGTATGAAATTAATAGCATTGCATAATGATGGAGGGTCAGGTGTTGTACTGTTCCTTCACTAGTTCCACCAATTGATCAAATGATTTGCCCAGAACATCTGGAAATATTAAGCTTTGCATGAGGTTGTATATTTGTGGGCTACAAACCGTAAGTAATATTACTTTCATTTATCATCTGCCACGATTTCATCAGCAGTAAATTAGTATTGAAGCCTTCCGACATATTGGCCCCCACTTCCAACCTCCGGATCAAACGGAACAATTTTCCCGAAGAGTGGCATAGCTACTCGACTGCTGATGAACTTTTACATTTTCAAGACTCTGAGAGGCCACTCTTCCCCCCCTTTTGATGAGTTTCCTTCAACTTTGTTGAGTTATTCTCATCGCCAATGTTGTCGTGCGAGATAAGTGGCAAGGCAGCGTTTTTAATCTCAACAGTGATTCATTTAACTCAGCCCTGTATGCACAAAACAGACCAGCTACTGCGTAGGCCTAGTTCCCACAACACCCAAGCTAACTCCGACCAAACCCAAACAGCCAGATCCACGAAACAACACCTGACAAGCTAATGTTTGTGCGCTAGAGGTTATGGTGCTATGGGTGAGACCTACCTTTGTTCAGAGAACTTAAAAAGGAATTTAGAAGTAAGTGCTGCTACATAATGTAACACTGCATGCACTTTTGATCTCCTGAGGACTGAGAGGGATAATCTTCCTTTGGAGGCAGTTCGGACAAGATCCACTCGGTTGATGAAATGGTTGTCTTATAAGGAAAGGTTGATTAGGTTGGGCCTATACTAATGGGAATTTAAATGAACGGGATGCGTTCTTAGTGAAACCAAAGGTTCTGAGGCAGTTTGACAGACCCGATGCTGAGAGATGTTTCCCCGCCAAGAGCAAGCTAGGACTAAGGGACATAGTTTCAGAATAAGGGGTCTTCCATTTAAGATGGGGATGAGGAGGAATTTATTCTCTGAGCGGGTTATGAATCTTTGGAATTCTTTATCTCTGCATGCTAAAGGAGGCTGGAACATTGGGTGGCACAGTGGTTAGCACTGCTGCTTCACAGCTCCAGGATCCTGGGTTCAATTACAGCCTCAGGTGACTGTCTGTCTGTGTAGAGTTTGCACGTTCTCCTTGTGTCTACGTGAGTGCTCCGGTTTCCTCCCACAGTCCAAAGATGTGCAGGTTAGGTAGATTGGCCATGCTAAATTGCCCCTTAGTGTCCAAGAGGTTAGTTGTGGGGATAGGGTGGAGACCTGGGCTTGAGTAGCATGCTCTTTCCAACAGTCGGTGCAGACTGAATGGGCCAAATGGCCTCCTGTCCTGTAAATTCTATGATTCCATATAGGCTGAGGTATACTTTTGCACTATAGGGGAGTCAGGGATTATGGGGAACAGGCAAGAGGTTGGAGCTGAGGCCAGGATCAGATGAGTCTTAATCTTATCGCGTGGCAGAGCAGACTTGAGGCCTGTATGCCCTATTCCTGCCCCTGTTTCATTCATATGTTCCTGACCGGAATCATCAGCTAGGTCTTGAGTGGGTATCTCTTGTGTCCCTGGAGTCAATCACTGTGGCTATCTCAGAAGAGCTATGGCACCTGAGCCTGCCAAAGGATGAACACTTCAGGGCAGCTTTCTGGGCATCTACCACGTGCCCACTGAGGGCAGAAAGCCCTTTTGATTTATCACTACACCTGGCAGGTCTGGTGGTGCCTTGATTGCCACATAGGCCAAGCCTCCAATGCCCTGGACCTGCAGAGATCCTGACAGGGAATCAAAGCAGGTGACCCTCTTTTTCATCTTTCAAAAAACTAATATGGTAGCGCTCTTGCAAACAAGGCATTGGTGATCAGGCTGATGCCACAGATTATAAAATCGAGCATGCATCACTAAAAAATCCCTGGAAGAACCTGGATATGAAAGAAATCGACGACTTTGGTAATTATGATAATCACGACAATGGGTGACCACGTGCTGTTTGGGCAGAGTTCTTCTTCCAAGGGACTATAGAGACCTGCGACCACTGGCCGGGAGAACTGGAGTCTTTGGAAGCACCGCTCTTCAGAGAGATCGGGGAAGCTAGCCCTGGCCAGTACATCCTGCAGTGATGGTATCACCGCCTTTGAGGTGCAGCCCTGTGGGAGTGGTGTGCAGCTGCATATGGCCGTGGAGAAGGCAGTGGCAGCTGCTGCTGGTGTTGCTGCGCCTATCGCTGTGCCTGATGGCCTGGAGGACTCAGGACCTCCTCCTCAGAGGTCCAACCAACTGCTGAATGCGTAGACCCCATTTTACAGATGAGTCCCACAGGCAATAATGTGGGATAACCTTAGTGGCATCCAAGTCACTTGAAATAAAGTTGCTGTCTCGACAAAATCAGTGTTTTTAGGCAGGAGTAAACTGACCTTGTCAGGACAAACCTTTCACTGTGGCTGACCACAGGCTGCCATTTTCACCCATTATACTGCCCCTACGAGGTTAGTGTTGATGAGTTCCCGTTTGGCTTCTTCAACAGGCAAGTTAAATGATCTTCCAGCAGCAGTCTGTTTCAACGTACTGAACCCAATAGCAAACTGTTAAAAGCGCACCAGGCCTTCAAGTAAAACTGTTAAGTGAGGTACTCAAAAATACAGAAGACTACTTTATAGCCATGCCATTGTGAAATATATAATTTTGATACATTTGTAATGTTCAAAGTAAGGCTTATGCCTTTTAAAAAATGTACCAGAATGACATATTTCACAATAGCAGTGATTTAAAGTTGTCCTACGTTTTTGAGTGCCTTCGCTTAAGAATGCAAAGCTTTCAAAGTAAAAATATTAACAGCTTGGGATTGAGTTTAATGCTTGTAAACAGAGCTGTAACTGTGAGCTGATGGAAGTTCCTGCAGTCTGAACCTCCATACCACGTCTCAGAATGGACCAGAGGCACTTTACAAACTCAACTGGATACAAAATAATAGATTTAAATGGTTTGGTAAAGGATTTTGGGCTTATTCAATGAGCTCTCCTTTCACGTATTCACATGTTCTCCTGACTCCTGATTTGTGTTTTCCCGTTTCTTTACTCACATTTTATTTACATGTTCTCTATTTACTCAGATTCTAGGTTCAGTAAAGCACGGCGGCAAAAGTGCGCCATTACATGGAGCAAATGCACAATGTGAAGTATACCCTCGGGCGAGACGTTCCAGGTGCGGTGGGTATATAATGCTCTGTGTCTATTTCAAGGTAGAGGATGGAGAGAATGCAAATATATTCTAGGAAGTAAAACAGGAATGTATCGCAGTTTTGTAGATGACTCGGCAGGTTGGATCACACTTGAAAGTAAGAAGAAGGGCCGGGATTCTCTGACCCAGTGGGTCACCTCGCCGCCGACTTCCCCATTTTCCACCGCCACTTCTCGGGTGCCCGCGGGATTCCTGCAGCGGCAGTCAGGGGCCGTTGATAGCGCCCCCCCACCCCCCCCCCAGCGATTCTTCGGGCCCCGATGGGCAGAGTGGCTGACGAGTTTGGCCGTGTCTCATCAGCGTGGGTTACATAGGTCCCACATGGCGGGACCTGAAAGGGGGGGCAGGGGGATCCGACCTATTTCATAGAATTTACAGTGCAGAAGGAGGCCATTCGGCCCATCGAGTCTGCACCGGCTCTTGGAAAGAGCACCCTACCCAAGGTCAACACCTCCACCCTATCCCCATAACCCAGTAACCCCACCTAACACTAAGGGCAATTTTGGACACTATGGGCAATTTATCATGGCCAATCCACCTACCCTGCACATCTTTGGACTGTGGAAGGAAACCGGAGCACCCGGAGGAAACCCACGCACACACGAGGAGGATGTGCAGACTCCGCACAGACAGTGACCCAAGCCGGAATCGAACCTGGGACCCTGGAGCTGTGAAGCATTTGTGCTAACCATAATGCTACCGTGCTGCCCTAGGCAGGGGGGAGGGAGCACGGTGGCCTGCGATCGGGGCCTACCGATCGGCGGGCAGGGTTCCGTGGGGCCTATTTTACTCCGCCATATTGTCCAGGAGCCGGCACGGAGAATGGAACCCCCCCCCCCCCATGCACGGAAATAGGCCGGCCGTTACCCACGTGCGGAAATACTTCGGCCGTAGCGCACATGTGCGGGAATACGCCGGCCGTTCTGCGCATGCGCGAACTCACGCGGGCCGTTCCACATCGGCGGGGACCACTCCGGTGACAACCTGGCCCCCTAGGAAGGGGAGCATTCCCCATTATCGGGGACTATTGACGCCGGAGTGGTTGGCACCACTATTCACGTCGGCATGGGGACATAGCCCCATTCTTAGAGAATCCCGCCTAAGGTTTTTGGAATGAAAAGCCATCCAAGGAAAGGGTAAAAAATATAAGAAAATAGATTGTAAAGGCCATGTGGAAATATACGAAAATGAGCAAAAAATATATCATCAGATTATCTTAAATATCCAGTTTAGTATTAGATGCCAAACGATGAAGGAGGCAAGATTGTAAAGGGTGGTGATAAAATGAGACAAATACGAAGTCAGCACTTTCTCATGGCTTTCAGAGAATTTGCGGATATTGGAATTACAGAGCGAACGGATGTGGGTGGTCCAAAACAAATTTACCCAAACAGAGGAAATAAAAACTGCACTAAGATAGCACCTTATCAGATCAAGGCCATGGAGAGGGTGCAGAAGAGATTCACTCAGATGAGAAGCATCAGTTATGAGAAGAGACTGGGACTCACTTCAATAGAACAAGGATTAAGAAGAAATATGATAGAGACATTCAAAGTTATTTTGATAAGATAGAAACATAAAAAACAGGAGCTGGAGTTGATCATTCAGCCCTTCGAAACTGCTGCACCATTGAATATTGAATATTGGGCAGCACGGTAGCATTGTGGATAGCACAATGGCTTCACAGCTCCAGGGTCCCAGGTTCGATTCCGGCTTGGATCACTGTCTGTGCGAAGTCTGCACATCCTCCCCCTGTGTGCGTGGGTTTCCTCCGGGTGCTCCGGTTTCCTCCCACAGTCGAAAGATGTGCAGGTTAGGTGGATTGGTCATGATAAATTGCCCTTAGTGTCCAAAATTGTGTTGGGTGGGGTTACTGGCTTATTGGGATAGGGTGGAGGTGTTGAACTTGGGTAGGGTGCTCTTTCCAAGAGCCGGTGCAGACTCGATGGGCCGAATGGTCTCCTTCTGCACTGTAAATTCTACGATCTATGATCTATGATCACGGCTGATCCTCTGTCTCAACACCATACTCTCTCCCCATAGCCCTCCGCACCTTTAGAGTCTCAAAATCTATTTCCTTCTTAAATATATTCAGTGACTTGACCGCCACAGCTTTCTGTGGTAGAGTGTTCACCAAGCTCTCAACGAAGAGGTTTCTCCTCATCTCAATCCCAAAGAGACTGCAGCCCCTTGTTCTAGACCCTCCAGCCATAAGAAGCAACATCCTTCCATCCAGTCTGTCCATCACTGTTGGAATCTTATATGTTTCAATGGGATCCCCTCTCCTTCTTCTAAACTCCAGTGGATATAGGCTTAATCGACCCAATCTCTCCTGTACGACAATCCTGCCATCCCAGGAATCAGTCTGGTGAACCTTTGCTGCGCTCCTTACACGGCAAGTATATCCTTTCTTGGATAGGGAGACCGCATACAATACTTCAGGTGTGGTATTACCAAGGCCCTGTATAGTTGCAGTAAGACATCCTTATTCATTTACACAAGTCCTCTTTCAATGAAGGACATCATACCATACGTGGGTTTGAGTAGGGTGATCATTGCTCGGCACAACATTGAGGGCCGAAGGGCCTGTTCTGTGCTGTACTGTTCTATGTTCTATGTTCTATTTGCCTTTGTAACTGCTTGTAGTACCAACACACTTACTTTGAGTAACTGGCCTTCTAGGACACCAAGGTTCCTTTGTACCTCAACATTTCCCAATCTATTACCATTTAAATCTGTTTTTCCTACGGAAGTGAATAGCCTCACATTTATCAATGTTATACCACATCTGCCATCATTTACCCCTCACTTAACTTGTCTAAATCACCTTGAAGCCTCTTAACATCCTCCTCAGCTTTCACATTACCACCACGTTTGCTGTCATCAGCAAACATTGAAATATTACATTTGGTTCCCTCATTCAAATCATTGATGTACACTGTGTACAGCTGGGACCCAAACACTGATCCCTGTGAGGCCCCACTAGTCACCACCTGCCACCTGAAAAAGACCCATTTATTCCTACTCTCTGTTTCCTGTCTGCTAACCAATTCTCAATCTATGCCAATATATTACCCTCAATTCCATGCGCTTTAATTTTGCACACGAACCGCTTATGTGGGACTTTATCAAAAGCTTTTTGAAAATCCAAATATACCACATCCACTCGTGCGCCCTTATTTATTCTGCTAATGCACCCTCAAAAAGCGTTAGTAGATTTATCAAACATGATTCCCTTTCATAAATCCATGTTGATGTTGTCTAATCCCACTGATTTTTTTTCTAATTGCCCTGTTGTCACATCCTTTATAATAGATTCGAGCATTTTCCCTCCTACAGATGTTAGGCTAACCGGTCGGTTTTCCCCTTTTTCCTCCCTCCCTACTTTTTTTTTAAAAAGCGGGGTTACACTTGCCACCGTCCATTCTGCCGGGACTGTTCCAGAATCGTCAGAAACTTTGAAGATGTCAACCAACGTATCCACTATTTCCATGGCTACATCCTTTAATACCCTGGGTTGTAGATTATCTGGGCCTGGTGATATCGGTTTTCAGTCCCATTAACTTTTCCAGCACTATTGTTCTTTTACAGTTATGCTAATCCCCTTCCATCCTTCTTCTCATGCGACATTTGGTTCCTCAGTATTTCTGGGAGTTTATTTGTGTCTTGTTTCTGGGCGGAATGGCAGTGCAGTGGTTAGCACTGCTACCTATGGCGCTGAGGACCGGGTTCGATCCTGGCCCCGGGTCACTGTCATTATGGAGTGTGCACATTCTCCCCATGTCTGTGTGGGTTTTAACCACAACCCAAAGATGTGCAGGTTAGGTGGATTGGCCACACTAAATTTCCTCCTTAATTGGAAATAAATAATTGGGTACTTGTGTCTTGCTTCAATCCCAGCTAATATTACTGGACAATCAAGTCCCAAAATGGAAAAGTTCTAACATGATAGACTATAACTTATATTTTATGTTTAGCAATGTGGATGGACTACCAATTAAATTTTAACAAAAGAATAAAACTTTTTTAAAATATGAAAATATTGACTATAGGGGCGACACGGTGGCGCAGTGGGTTAGCCCTGCTGCCTCACGGCGCTAAGGACCCAGGCTCGATCCTGGCCCTGGGTCACTATCCGTGTGGAGTTTGCACATTCTTCCCGTGTCTGCATGGGTTTCGCACCCACAACCCAAAGATGTGCAGGGTAGGTGGATCGGCCACGGTAAATTGCCCCTTAATTGGAAAAAAATAAAAGATTGACTATAATACTCCTTCACCCCATCTATATCTTCACAGATAGACACAGATTCTTACCAATAACACAAATGACAAATTGTATCTTGTACACATTGTTCTTGGTCGGTTCCCTGTAAACCCAACTGTGATCAGACATTCCACTATGAAATGACGTGGCAGGGGGACTTCCGGTGACGGCATGCGGGAGGCAGCCGCGCGTTGGGGGGCTCCCGTTCGGGAACGGCATTGTCTGGGTTAACGCCCAGTCCTAAGGGCAGCGGAGGCAGCAAAAGTCGGGAGACAGCACAGGGAAGGGAAATGTCGAAGATCAGCAAAAAAAAACGGCCGTGAAAAAAGCGGCTGAAAGTCCACTGGGGAGTGGAAAGGTCACAGCGCGGTCAGTAAAGAAAATGGAGGCAATGAGGAAGGAGATGGCGGCGGTTTTGAAAGTGCTGGTGGAGGAGGCGATTACCCCGGTGAGGACGGCAGTGGCCGAGCGCAGTGGCGGAGGTGCGGAGGCAAGGCGAGGCGAGGAAGTGGAAGAGACATTACTGCAGCACAGTGATCAACTTACCTCGATGGGGAAGGAGATTCGGAAGGTGATAGAGATCAACAAGGATCGGCGAGGGAAAATGGAAGACCTGGAAAACAGATCCAGGCGACAGAATTTGAGGATTGTGGGGCTGCCCGAAGGAGTTGAAGGGCCGAGGCCGACTGAGTATTTTGCCACGATGTTGGCAAAACTATTGGGGGATGGGGAGGATCCCTCCCGATATGAGCTGGATCGGGCTCATCAGTCGTGGAGGCCTGTACCAAAGGCGAGTGAGCCGCCATGAGTAGTGACTCTGTGCTTACGTAGGTACAGCGTGAAGGAGAAGGTCCTGTGCTGGGCTAAGCAGAAGCGGGTGGTGCAGTGGGCTGGAGCTGGTATACGTGTATACCAGGACTTTACGGTGGAGCTGTCGAGGAGGCGGGCTGCCTTCAACCAGGTGAAGAGGGCACTGTACATTAGCAAGGTGCAGTGCGGCATTGTATATCCAGCGAAGCTGAGGGTGACCTACAAGTTCAAGGACTTTTATTTTGGGATGGCGGAAGCAGCGGAGGAGTTTGCGAAGGCAGAAGGACTGTGGCAGAATTGAGAAATGGTCATGTACCGATGTAGCCTCATAATTGTATTTTTTCTTTTTTGTTTGTTTCACTGCGTGCTGATGTCTGGGCTATAGGAGTCAATGTTGTATATATTTGGACAAGGGAAGAAACGGGACTTTCAGTCATAATGAGGGCTCTTTGGGGTGTGGGTGTGTATGCGGGGTTTGTGTGCTAAAGGGGACTTCTGGGTTTTTCCTGGGGCCGGGCAAGGGGGAAAGAGACCCAGGTGAGGGCCTCCACTCTGGCCAGTTTAAGCCGGCCAGTGAACGGGGGTGAGATGGGGGGAGGGGCTGCGGCCATCGGAGCCTGGCAGAACAGGGTCCGAGGGGTCTCGCCGGGGTGGAAATTAGGGGGACTAACCGAGGCTGGGGGGGGAGGATTTTTAGAAGAGGAGGTGGAGGGGAGGAGTTGTGGGGGGGGGGGGGGGATTTACAACTTTTGGGGGTTATTTATGGTACACTTTTGGAGGTTGGATGGCATTGAGTATCGTCGGAGGTGAGGGGACTCTATAGGTTAATGGTGACCATCGGTGATTCCGGACTCCTTTCTCTTTTCGCCTTTGTTTTATTTTCCACCGTGGGAGGGTTTGTTTTATTTGATGCATATATTGACAGGTGGGCCGTTGGTTGGGGTGCTGTGAGGATGGGGTCATTGTTGATGTTAAAGGTATTAACTTTGTATCTGTTACCGTTAACTGCTTGTTGGTGGATTGTAAATTGTGAAGGAAAATATGGAAATGGAGAATAAAAACTTTTTTTTAAAATGAAATGACGTGGCAGACGCCACACAATTCAACGTCTGTGAATTTCTGATAACATTCCCCTAGATGTTTGTGACATGGTGAGCTAACTGGTCTGACTGGAACTCTGACATCTCTACAAGTGTTTCCAAACTTTACGCTTGAAAAAACAAACCTTAGAATCCTCTCCCAAACAATAATTTTTCTCATAACCTTCCCCAAGGATGCACTGCAGGATTTCAATCTCTCCATTCAGTATTCCACTGCCCTGAATTGCCACATGCATTCAAGCTTCCACACAATCTCTCAGGTACCCAAACACACCAACAGCACACCACTGCTTCACAGGCTGCATTAAGGTATCACCAACTTTAGGATTAATTCTGGCTTCTCGGTAGCCGACTTCACCAGGTCTGTATCTTGCTGTTATGTCTTTAATTGGGAGCCTCTCTCTGCCCCTTTCTTTAATTTAAGTGAACAGTACCCTGTTTAGATTCCAGTTCCTTTGTCCATTTGGCTTAAGCTTTCCTGGGACTTCCCTGGTTTCTAAAACTATAGGGCGGCACAGTAGCACAGTAGTTAGCACTGTTGCTTCACAGCACCAGAAACCCGGGTTTGATTCCCGCTTGGGTCACTGTCTGTGCCGAGTCTGCACGTTCTCCCATTGTCCGCGTGGGCTTCTTTCGGGTGCTGTGATTTCCTCCCACAAGTCCTGAAAGAAGTGTTGTTAGGTGAATTGGACATCCTGAATTCTCCCTCAGTGTACCCGAACAGGTGCCATAGAGTGGCGACTAGGGGATTTTCACAGTAACTTACTTGCAGTGTTAATGGAAGCCTACGTGTGACACTAATAAAGATTATTATTATTATTATCGGTTGTTTAGCTTCTGAAACTTGCTTGTTGTCCCTTACTCTATTGTGCTGCCTCTGTGCTGACAGTTTCTGTGAGTGCTGCTTTATTTTCAGGTACCTGGTTCCAAACTGAACCACCGAGTGCTTACTTTTCAGTGTGGGCCTCTGGTTGCTAAGCGACAGTCCAATCTTTAAAGTCTGTTTGTTTGCACGCTAGAAACCCTTTAATCTCAATACAATCGCAGTTTGAAATTAAACCAAAACCCACAGACATGCAAGCTTCTTTGTTTAACATGAATCCAATCAAGGTTTTAACCCTTTCTCAGCATAGAAACACTAAATTAAATTTAAAGCTATACCATATTGCCACAACCCACAAATACAAATATAGATTATTTAAATGACCGCTGTTTCCTAACAGTCTTTCTCCATCCATCTGAGGAAGGAGCAGTGCTCTGAAAGCTAGTTTTTGAAACAAACCTGTTGGACTTTAAACTGGTGTAAGACTTCTTCCTGTTTCTCCATGAAGGCAGACTGAAGTAGATGTTCAATTGCTTTGCCAATCTGTTGCTCTCGATTATAAATTCTCCTGCTTCAGACTGTAACGGACCTACATTTTTCTTCATTAATCTTTTTATTTTTACTTACTTATAGAAGCTTTTAAAATATACTTTTACTTTATTTACAAGTTTACTCTCATACTCTTTCCCTTCTGTAATCAATTTCTTTGTACAATTTCTTTGTACTCCTTTGTTGAAAGGAGTGCAATTTCTTTGTACTCCTTTGTTGAATTCTAAACTGCTCCCAATCCTCGGGCTTGCTACTTTTTTTTCTGACTTTATATGCCTCCACTTTGGATCAAATACTATTGTTAATTACTTTTGTTAACCATAGTTGGGCCACTTTTCTTAGCCATAATTGGGCCACTTTTCTTGTTAATGTATAACTATTGTGATGCATACATTAGTTCCTTAAATATATGCCATTGTAGGGCAGCATGGCGGCACAGTGGTTAGCACTGCTGCCTCACGGCACAAAGGTCCTGGGTTCTTTTTTTTTATGCGGGCATCGCTGATTAGGCCAGCATTTATTACCTATCCCTATCTGCCCTTCAGAAGGTGGTGGTGAGTTGCCTTCTTGAACCACTGCAGTCCTTCAGGTGTAGGTACACCCATGTGCTGTTAAGGAAGGAGCTCGAGGATTTTATCCCAGCGACAGTGAAGGAACAGTGATATATTTCCACGTCAGATTGGTGAGTGACATGGAGGGGTGCCTCCAGGTGGTGGGATTCTCAGGTATCTGCTGCTCTTGTCCTTTATATTGTAGAGGACATGGGTTTGGGCCTAGTTTCGGGAGCCGTTCAGAGGAGGAGGAGCAGTCTCTGGGTGAGTATAAAAACTCACTTTAACCCGGGATCGAGGCCTAGTTTCGGGAGCCGTTCAGAGGAGGAGGAGCAGTCTCTGGGTGAGTATAAAAACTCACTTTAACCCGGGGATCGAGGCCTAGTTTCGGGAGCCGTTCAGAGGATGAGGAGCAGTTTCTGGGTGAGTATAAAAACTCACTTTAACCCGGGGATCGAGGCCTAGTTTCGGGAGCCGTTCAGGGGAGGAGGAGCAGTCTCTGGGTGAGTATACAGACCTAACGGTAACTTCCTGTTTTCCACTTTTTTTTCAAAAGTGACATCAGAGGGAAACTGTGATCTGATTGGTTGATAACCAATCTGCCCCAAATTTAAAACTCGTAAACTTAAATTAAACAAATTAATTAATTAGAGATGGCTGGTCAGGTGATGTGCTTAAGCTGCTTGATGTGGGAGCTGGCAGATCCCATTGCGAGCTGCAGCGACCACATCTGCAGTAAGTGTTGGCTGCTCGAAGAACTCCGGCTCAGAGTTGATGAGCTGGAGTCTGAGCTTCACACACTGAGGCACATCCGGGAGGGGGAGGCTTACCTGGACACTTTGTTTCAGGAGGCAGTCACACCTGTCAGAGTAAATAGTTTAAATCCTGCCAGTGGCCAGGGACAGCAGGGTGTGACTGCAAGTCAGGCAGGTAAAGGGAACCAGCAGTCAGGAACTCAGGAGCCTCAGCCCTTGACCCTGTCCAACAGGTACGAGGCACTTGCTCCCTGTGTGGATGGCGAACAGGGCTGCAGGAAGGATGAGTCAGCTGACCAAGGCACCATGGTTCAGCAGGCCATTCAAGGGGAGGAAGTAAATTGGCAAGTTGTAGTTGTAGGGGATTCTATTATCAGAGGGATAGATAGTATCCTTTGTGAGCAGGATAGAGGGTCCCGCATGGTATGTTGCCTGCCCGGTGCTAGGGTGCGGGACATCTCTGACCGGCTTGAAAGGATATTGGAGAGGGAGGGGGAGGATCCAGTTGTTGTGGTCCATGTCGGTACCAACAACATAGGCAAGTCTAGGAAAGAGGACCTGTTTAGAGATTATAAAGAGCTAGGATTCAAATTAAAAAACAGGTCCTCAAGGGTCATAATCTCCGGATTACTGCCCGAGCCACGTGCAAATTTGCATAGGGAGGCAAGAATAAGGGAAGTTAACACGTGGCTGAAAGAGTGGTGTGGGAAAGAGGGGTTCCTTTTCATGGGACACTGGCATCAGTTTTGGGACAGGGGGGACCTATACCGTTGGGATGGTCTCCACCTGAACCGAGCTGGGACCAGTGTTCTGGCGAAAAGAGTAAATAGGGTGGTCAATAGGACTTTAAACTAGAGATTGGGGGGAAGGGAAAGTCAGGGAACCAAGAGGTGAAGGAATCAGTGGGAAGCGTAGCTGCTTAGGATTACAAAAAAAATCACGAAAAGTCAGAGCTCAGGAGAGGTTACGATAGTCCCCATCTCACAAAATATGAGCCGTTCAGAGGAGGAGGAGCAGTCTCTGGGTGAGTATAAAAACTCACTTTAACCCGGGGATTGTTCCATCCATCTCACCTGAAGAAGGAGCCGTGCTCCGAAAGCTCGTGTTTGAAACAAACCTGTTGGACTTTAACCTGGTGTTGTAAGACTTCTTACTGTGCACAAAATATGACACAGTGTATGGAAAGGCTCAGTAAACCAAGGTCCACCACACTAAGAAAACAAAAAGGGACAGTCAATAGGGAATTAAAGGTGCTATATTTAAATGCCCGCAGTGTACGGAACAAGGTAGATGAGCTGGTGGCCCAGATTGTGACTGGCAGGTATGATGTGGTAGGCATCACAGAGACGTGGTTGCAGGGGGTTCAGGACTGGCAGTTAAACATCCAGGGATTTACAACCTATCAAAAAGACAGAGAGGTGGGTAGAGGGGGCGGGGTTGCCTTGTTAATTAAAAATGAAATTAAATCAATAGCACTAAACGACATAGGGTCAGACGATGTGGAGTCTGTGTGGGTAGAGTTGAGGAACCACAAAGGCAAAAAAACCATAATGGGAGTTATGTACAGGCCTCCTGACAGTGGTCAGGACCAGGGGCACAAAATGCACCATGAAATAGAAAGGGCATGTCAGAAAGGCAAGGTCACAGTGATCATGGGGGACTTCAACATGCAGGTGGACTGGGTAAATAATGTTGCCAGTGGACCCAAAGAAAGGGAATTCATTGAATGTTTACAGGATGGCTTTTTGGAACAGCTTATGATGGAGCCCACGAGGGAACAGTCTTCTGGACTTAGTGTTATGTTATGAGCCAGAATTGATAAAAGATCTTAAAGTAAGGGAACACTTAGGAAGCAGTGATCATAATATGGTAGAATTCAGTCTGCAATTTGAAAGAAGGAAGGTAGAATCAGATGTAAAGGTTTTACAGTTAAATAAAGGTAATTACAGGCGCATGAGGGAGGAACTGACGAAAATCAACTGGAAGCAGAGCCTAGTGGGAAAGACAGTAGAACAGCAATGGCAGGAGTTTCTGGGAGTAATTGAGGGCACAGTGCACAGGTTCATCCCAAAGAAAAGAAAGGTTATCAGAGGGAGGATTAGGCAGCCATGGCTGACAAAGGAAGTCAGGGAATGCATCAAGGCAAAAGAGAGAGCCTATAATGTGGCAAAGAGTCGTGGGAAGTCAGAAGATTGGGAAGGCTACAAAAACAAACAGAGGATAACAAAGAGAGAAATAAGGAAGGAGAGGATCAAATATGAAGGTAGGCTAGCCAGTAACATTAGGAATGATAGTAAAAGTTTCTTTAAATACATTAAAAACAAACGGGAGGCAAAAGTAGACATTGGGCCGCTCCAAAATAACGCTGGTAATCTAGTGATGGGAGACAAGGAAATAGCTGAGGAACTTAATAAGTACTTTGCGTCAGTCTTCACAGTAGAAGACATGAGTAATATCCCAACAATTCAGGAAAGTCGGGGGCAGAGTTGAATATGGTTGCCATCACAAAGGAGAAAGTGCTAGAGAAACTAAAAGGTCTGAAAATTGATAAATCTCCAGGCCCAGATGGGCTACATCCTAGAGTTCTAAAGGAGATAGCTGAAGAAATAGTGGAGGCGTTAGTTATGATCTTTCAAAAGTCACTGGAATCAGGGAAAGTCCCAGAGGATTGGAAAATCGCTGTTGTAACCCCCCTGTCCAAGAAGGGAACAAGAAAAAAGATGGAAAATTATAGGCCAATTAGCCTAACCTCGGTTGTTGGCAAAATTCTAGAATCCATCGTTAAGGATGAGATTTCTAAATTCTTGGAAGTGCAGGGTCGGATTAGGACAAGTTAGCATGGATTTAGTAAGGGGAGGTCGTGCCTGACAAACCTGTTAGAGTTCTTTGAAGAGATAACAAATAGGTTAGACCAAGGAGAGCCAATGGATGTTATCTATCTTGACTTCCAAAAGGCCTTTGACAAGGTGCCTCACGGGAGACTGCTGAGTAAAATAAGGGCCCATGGTATTCGAGGCAAGGTACTAACATGGATTGACGATTGGCTGTCAGACAGAAGGCAGAGAGTTGGGATAAAAGGTTCTTTTTCGGAATGGCAACCGATGACAAGTGGTGTCCCGCAGGGTTCAGTGTTGGGGCCACAGCTGTTCTCTTTATATATTAACGATCTAGATGACGGGACTGGGGGCATTCTGGCCAAGTTTGCCGATGGTACAAAGATAGGTGGAGGGGCAGGTAGTATTGAGGAGGTGGGGAGGCTGCAGAAAGATTTAGACAGTTTAGGAGAATGGTCCAAGAAGTGGCTGATGAAATTCAACGTGGGCAAGTGCGAGGTCTTGCACTTTGGAAAAAAGAATAGAGGCATGGACTATTTTCTAAACGGTGACAAAATTCATAATGCTAAAGTGCAAAGGGACTTGGGAGTCCTAGTCCAGGATTCTCTAAAGGTAAACTTGCAGGTTGAGTCCGTAATTAAGAAAGCAAATGTAATGTTGTCATTTATCTCAAGAGGCTTGGAATATAAAAGCAGGGATGTACTTCTGAGGCTTTATAAAGCACTAGTTAGGCCCCATTTAGAATACTGTGAGCAATTTTGGGCCCCACACCTCAGGAAGGACATACTGGCACTGGAGCGGGTCCAGCGGAGATTCACACGGATGATCCCAGGAATGGTAGGCCTAACATACGATGAACGTCTGAGGATTGTGGGATTATATTCATTGGAGTTTAGGAGGTTGAGGGGAGATCTAATAGAAACTTACAAGATAATGAATGGCTTGGATAGGATGGACGTAGGGAAGTTGTTTCCATTAGCAGGGGAGACTAGGACGCGGGGGCACAGCCTTAGAATAAAAGGGAGTCACTTTAGAACAGAGATGAGGAGAAATTTCTTCAGCCAGAGAGTGGTAGGTCTGTGGAATTCATTGCCACAGAGGGCGGTGGAGGCCGGGACGTTGAGTGTCTTTAAGACAGAAATTGATAAATTCTTGATTTCTCGAGGAATTAAGGGCTATGGGGAGAGAGCGGGTAAATGGAGTTGAAATCAACCATGATTGAATGGTGGAGTGGACTCGATGGGCCGAATGGCCTTACTTCCGCTCCTATGTCTTATGGTCTTATGGTCTTATGGAAGGTACTGACTAAGGAACCTTGGCGAGTTACTGCAGTGCATCTTGTAGATGGTAAACACGGCTGCCACTGTTCTTCACTGATGGAGGGTTTGAATGTTTGTGGAAGGAGGAGCAATCAAGCGGGCGGCTTTGTCCTGGATGCTATCAAGGTCTTGAGTGTTGTTGGAGCTACACTCATCCAGGCAAGTGGAGAGTATTCCATTACACTCCTGACTTGTACCTTATGGATGGTTGACAGGCTTTGGGGGCTCAGGAGGTGAATTACTCGCCGTAGGATTCCTAGCCTTTGACCTGCTCTGGTAGCCACAGTATTAATGTAGCTAGAACAGTTCAGTTTCTATCAATAATATCCCCCAGGATGTTGATTGTGGGGGATTCAGCGATGGTTCGATCACACCCCCGGGTCACTGTTCATGTGGAGTTTTCACAATCTCCCTGTGTATGCATGGGTCTCACCCCCAAAACCAAAATATGCGCAAGGTAGGTGGATTGGCCACACTAAATTGCTCCTCAATTGGACTTTTAAAAAAATGTTTTAGATTTAGGACACTATTTCAGATCAGACTTCTTCACTTTCCAGCCTAATGAAGAATTCTACTATGTTATGGTCACTGTTCCCGAAAGGACCCCACACAACAAGATTATTAATTAAACCCTTCTCATTGCATAATACCAAATGTAGGATCGCCTGTTCCCTGGTTAGTTCCTCAAAATACTAATAACGCCACCTCGTACACACTCCTGGAGTTCATCAGCCACAGTATTGTTGCTAATTTGATTGGCCCAGTCTATATATAGATTAAAAGTCACCCATGATTACTGTAGCACCCTTGTTCCATCCATCTCTAATTCCCTTTGTAATGTCAGCCCCTACCTTACCACTACTGCTTGGAAGCTCATGGACAACTCCACTAATGTTTCTCACCCCTTGTTGCTTCTTAGTTCCACACAGACTGAGTCTACATTTATATTTTCTGATGTTATCCGTAACTAACGATGCCAGCCACCTCCATTTCATTTTTGCCTGTCCTTCCTGAAGATAGAGCACCCTTGGATATTCTGTTTGCAACCTTGTCTCCGTAATCGCAATCATGTCACATCCATGTATACCAATTTGCGCTGTTAATTCATCTACCTTGTTGTAAATGTCCCGTGTATTCTGATAACATTTTTACACATTTTGTTTTGTACTATGGCCCTATTTGCTGCTAGCTCTTGTTTCCCCTGCCTTCCACTTTTGCTTTCAATTTTTCTGCCTTTCAATTCTATCTTTGCTTCCCTCTCATGTCTCACTGCTCAGGTTCCCATTCCTCTGCCACTACACCGCCCGCCCGAACAGCACTAGCAAATGCCCCTGCGAGGATATTGGCCCCAGTCATGCTTGGGCGCAATCCGCCAGCTTGTACAAGTCCCACCTTCCCCAGAATCACTCTCAATGCCTCCAAAAGCCAAATCCCTTCCTCCTACACCATGCATCATCTGGTCTGTTCTCCTATTCCTGGAAGTGGCCCTGACTTCCCACATCACGCAGGATGAGCATTCCATAATTTACCCTTAAATTACTCTCTTTACTTTTACTTTCTCTGGTTAGGGTATATTAAGGTCAGTACAAATACTCCCCAGGTCCGACTTACCAAGGCTTCCATTCTTCTTTCTGAGAAAGGGTTAAAAAAAATGAAAGGATTACCTCCTACCCTCTTCAGTGATCTCCCTCAGTAACCCAGCTCCAAAAATGAAACACTGTACTGCAGCTCAAAGCAGTACTCCAGATAAATCAGAAAACACCGGGAGGACATAAGTTTATGAGAACAATAAAATAATAAAGGGATGAAGTTAAATGATTTGAGGCATCCTGAGGTCATGAAAGGCGTTTCATAAATTCTTTCTGTCTTTCTTTCACAAGTTTTAATTTGAAACTGATTGCACCATGATATTGCGTTTTCCTGAAAGGCTTGAAATTGGGAGTTGGAGCAGCAGTTGGTGACTAAGCAAGCATTTTATTTGTTTCTGAACAACTTCTTCACCTGCTTTTCGTTCCAGAAATCTACTCCATTGAAAAAATTCGGAAAAGTACGTTAAAAAACATTTTGTCTTGGAAATGACAGAAACCACAATAACATTCAGTCTGTCTCCACACTGCGTGTTCCAATCTGCAATGCCTCAATACAATTATAATATGCTCAATGTTTCCAATAAACATTCCATGTTAGGCATACAGCCTGAGGGCAAAACCTTTCATCATACAGATTACAAAAAGTGCAATTGAGTTCAGCATGGTGTCGCAGTGGCTGTCTCACGGCATGCGGACCCAGGTTCAATCCCAGTCCCGAGTCACTGTCTGTGTGGAGTTTGCACATTCTCCCGTGTCTGCGTGGGTTTCGCGCCTACAAATCGAAGGATGTGCAGGGTAGGTGGATTGGCCACGCTAAATTGCCCCTTAATTGGCAAAAAAGAATTGGGTACTCTTAAATTTATTTAAAAATGAATGCAGTTTTCCTCTTTACAGCATGTTCAGCTCTCAGGTGCTGCAATACAAGTTTAATACTCTTGGGGTGGAATACTCCCAACCCGCCAGTGGCAGGCGGGCGGGCAGATGGGCGCGAAGAATCTGGAGAGGGGCAAAAAGTTGGAAACCCACCGGCGTGAGATCCCTTTGCAATTCTCCGAAGGGTGGGTTTCTCTTCCGGTTGCCAGATAGCACGAATGCCATTTAAATTCATTTGCATCTCATGGATGCTCATTAAAACAGCTGCCCACCAGCATCCCGTCAGACCTTTCAATTGACCTGAAATTGCATTGGTATCAAAGCGAGCTGCCAATCAATGGAGTGCACAAAGTGGCCCTCGGTTCGTCAGTGGCTCCAGGGTGAGTGTAACAACTTTCTGCTACGGTCCTGCGCTGCTCTTGATACGCAGTAAACAACTCTGCGCGACTCTTGCCGCCACTGCAATAGAGGTTCGACCAGTGAGGGGGAGGGGGAAGGGACCAGCGGGGTGACCTAACAAAGGCAAAGGGGACAATGGGGAAGAAGGAGTGTACAAGGTAGGGGGACGGCTTACGATAGCAGACAGAGAGGCAAGGAAGTAGATGAGGATGATAAACAATGGAAGGCAGGGGGAAGACCGGGGGAGGTGTCATAACCCACATGAAGGCGACAGGGAAACCTTCACTGATCTCCCCTTGAGCCTTGTGGAGTACGAGCTCCCCAGTGATGTGACCATCAATTTACTCGAGAGACGATAGGAAGTAAACTGTGGTTTTAATAGACTTACAACTGAGCCTGCCTGCAACCAGAAGAACTGAGGGCAGATTCACAAGGCTGCAACACTTTATACTTCCGGTAGTGGGAGGGGCCATGGGCGGAGCCGAGGGTGGAGCCCTGTACAAGCTCCTCATCTCCCCCTGTGGGCAGAGCCGCACAACGGCTCACAGACAGAGCTCACAAGGACACAATGCTATATAGTGTGAACGCAATACTATACAGTGTGCATTACATGATGTACATTCACCACATTCACCCCTTGTAAAAAATCAAGTCTGGCGGGTGTAACGGGTCTACAGGTTGAGGCGGTCCGGTGGCTGAGTCGTCCTTTGGGATCGGCGGAGCACCGGGGTTGCAGCCTCTTCGGGTAGCTGGGTGGTGACGGGCGGTGTGGATATTAGGGTGGACTCCGGGGGTGGTTCGGTCCGAGCTTCGTTCCTGACCGGTGTGACGGGCGAAGGGAGGCGCAAGGAAACCTATAGGCGTGGGGACGCAGGGCATGGGGGGTCGGGTGGGGTGTAGTGTGAGGGGTACCTCGGTGGTGGTGGTAGTGGTGGTGGATCCTGCAGGCGCCAGGTCCCGGAGGGAAACGGTGTCCTGACGGCCGTCGGGGTGTTCAATAAAGGCGTAGTGTGGGTTCCAGTGTAGCAGTAGTACCCTTTCTACTAGTGGGTCCGTTTTATGTGTCCGGACGTGCTTCCGGAGGAGAACCGGGCCCGGTGTCCTCAACCAAGATGGGAGCCAAGCCCCCGTGGTAGTGCCCCAAGGTGAAACAAATAATCGCTCGTGAGTGGTCTGGGTAGTGGCAGTGCACAGGAGGGACCTAATTGCATGGAGCGCGTCGGGGAGGACCTCCTGCCAGTGGGAGGTCGGGAGATTCCTGGACCGTAGGGTCAGTAGGACGGTCTTCCAGACCGTCGCGTTCTCCCTCTCCACCTGCCCGTTCCCCCTGGGGTTATAACTGGTAGTCCTTCTCGAGGCGATGCCCTTGTCGAGCAGGTACTGACGCAGCTCGTCGCTCATGAAGGATGAAGCCCTGTCGCTGTGTACGTAGCTGGGGAAGCCGAACAGGGTGAAGACACTGTGCAGGGCTCTGATGACTGTGTGGGAGGTCATATCGGGGCACGGGATTGCAAAGGGGAAGCTGGAAAATTTGTCTATGACGTTGAGGAAGTACACATTTCGATTGGTCGAGGGGAGTGGCCCTTTGAAATCGATGCTCAGGCGTTCAAAGGGCCGGGAAGCTTTTACCAGGTGGGCCTTGTCTGGTCTATAGAAGTGCGGTTTGCACTCCGCGCAGATCGGGCAATCTCTGGTGATGGCTTTTACCTCCTCGGTGGAGAAAGGCAGATTTCGGGCTTTGACGTAGTGGGCGAGCCGGGTGACCCCCGGGTGGCAGAGGTCGTTGTGGATAGCCTTTAAGCGGTCGTCTTGCGTGCTGGCGCATGTGCAGCGGGACAGGGCATCTGGGGTCTCGTTGAGCTTCCCCGGTCGATATATGATGTCATAATTATAGGTGGAGAGTTCGATCCTCCACCGCAGGATTTTATCGTTTTTTATTTTGCCCCTTTGCGAGTTGTCGAACATGAAGGCAACCGATCTTTGATCGGTGATGAGGGTGAACCTCCTACCTGCGAGGTAGTGCCTCCAGTGCCGTACGGCTTCCACAATGGCTTGAGCTTCTTTTTTCGACTGAGGAGTGTCGAAGTTCCGAAGTGGAGAGGGTTCAGGAGAAGAAAGCTATTAGTCTCCCTGCCTGGTTCAGAGTAGCAGCGAGAGCGACCTCTGAGGCGTTGCTCTCCACCTGAAAGGGGACGGATTCATCCACCGCCCACATGGCGGCTTTGGCGATGTCCTCCTTGATGCAGTTGGAGGCCTGGCGGGCCTCTGCTGACAGTGGGAAGAGTGTGGTCTTAAATAGTCAGCGGGCATTGTCTGCATACTGGGGGACCCACTGGGCGTAATAAGAGAAGAATCCCAGGCACCTCTTGAGGGCCCTGGGACAATGAGGGAGACGGAGTTATAAGAGGGGGCGCATACGGTCCGGGTCTGGGCCCAGGACTCCGTTTTCCACGACATAGCCAAGGATGGCTAGTCTGGTAGTGCGGAAAACGCATTTCTCCTTATTGTGGGTGAGATTGAGTTTCTGGGCGGTTTGGAGAAATCGGTGGAGGTTGGCATCATGGTCCTGCTGGTGGACGATGAAGAAGTTGGTGTGCAAGATGGCCGCCCACGTGGCGGGCGGTGAGGAAGATGGCGCCCAAGGTGGCGGCCCCCATGACTCGCACACGGCCAACCGCGTGGGGGAGGATTGCCCATGAGTCGCACATGTCGGGCAGAGGTGGAGGCGGCAGACACGCTGCAACATTGCGGGGTCTGCGGGCCTGCGAATTGGGGGAGCGATTGCTCTGGACTGCGGAGGAGTTAGAGGGTTTTGATTTCGACAGGCATACTTTGGCATAATGTCCTTTTCGAACACAGCTGCTGCAGGTCGCGTTGCGGGCCGGGCAGTGCTGCCATGGGTGTTGGGGCTGACCAGAAAAATGGCACGCTGGCGCTCCATAGTGGGTGGGCAGGCCTGGGGCAGTCGCTGGTCGGGGGTCCACGATGGGGTCGCTTGGACTGCGGGGAATGAGTTGAGACTTTGAAATGCGACCTCCATTGAGGTTGCTAGCGCTACCGTGCCCTCCAAGTTCTGGGCCCTTTTTTCGAGTAGTCGCTGGCGCACATAATTAGACTGGAACCCCGCAACGTACACATCACGGACAGCGAGTTCCATATGCTGGGAGGCAGTTACTGCCTGAAAGTTACATTCCCGTGCAAGGGTTTTTAAATCGCGCAGGTAGTCCTCTAGCGACTCTGCAGGGCGCTGGCGGCGGGTAGCAAAAATGTGCCATGCGTAGACCTCGTTTACAGGCCGCACGTATAATCGGTCGAGCATAGCAAGGGCCTCGGTGTATGAGTCGGTACTGTTGAGTTGCGTAGAGATGCGATGGCTCACCCGTGCGTGCAGTAGGCTGAGTTTCTGCTCATCTGTAGTAGCGGAGGTAGTCGATGCAGCCAGGTAGGCCTTGAAACACCGAAGCCAGTGTAGAAAGATTTCCTTCACCTCTGCAGCCTGCGGGTCGAGTTCTCGGTGATCAGGTTTGAGGGCTGATTCCATAGTAGTTTTCTTAAGTCTATTAAATTGATGTGACCATCAATTTACTCGAGACACGATAGGAAGTAAACTGTGGTTTTAATAAACTTACAACTGAGCCTGCCTGCGACCAGAAGACCTGAGGGCAGACTCACAAGGCTGCAGCACATTATATTTCCGGTAGTGGGAGGGGCCATGGGTGGAGCCATGGGCGGAGCCGAGGGTGGAGCCCTGTACAAGCTCCTCATCTCCCCGTGGGCAGAGCCGCGCAACGGCTCACAGACAGAGCCCACAAGGACACAATGCTATACAGTGTGAACGCAATACTATACAGTGTGAATTACATGATGTACATTCACCACACCCAGGTAGGGGATATAAGCCAACCACCTGTGGCTCATTATGAGCAACGGTTAAAAGCAGGCCCAGATCAGGGCCTGGTGAGTGTAAGTCCTCCCAGCAAGGATTGCACTTGGAGTGAGATTCTGCGTTATGCAGACATTTGTAAATACTTGTAAATAAATCTATCCTACGTTTACCATCATCCTCCTCTGCATCATTATAGGGGGGAAGCTGCTCCCTGACAAGGCTGTGTGAAAAGCTCACAAACAAGGCTGTGAAAGGGATACCATATTGTTTACTGGAAGGGGGTGCACAAAGACTCCTGATGTGGTGGGTAGAGGCCCAAGTGGGGCTTGGGAGCCTCGCAGGTGATGAGCTTGAGGGGGAGGGTGATTGAATCGAGGGACAGACTCTTCTTGAAGCTGCTTGCCTTTTCCCTCTGGGTTTACGGGACCTTGCACAGTCTGGTGGGCTGGAGAGAGTGATATGAGTGTGCTGGACTGGTATTTAGAAAGGATCTGACAGGGAAGGCTTTTCTCACAACCAGCCCAGCTAGGACTTGGTGATCGTTTAAAAGTTAACTCCTCGGGTGGGGACTCTGGAGCGAAGCACTGCATAGGGTCAACTCCACCTCCACGTGCGCAAGGCTCAGCCTGACGCAACTAAAAGTGGTACATAGAGCCCACTTAACAAGAACCCGTATGAGTAGGTTCTTCCCGGAGGTGGAAGACAGATGTGAACGGTGCCAAAGAGGCCCGGCCAACCACGCCCACATGTTCTGGTCCTGCCCCAGACTCGTGGAGTACTGGACAGCCTTCTTCGAGGTAATGTCCAAAGTGGTGGGAGTGAGGGTGGAGCCATGCCCGATAGTGGCGGTCTTCGGGGTTTCAGAACAGCCAGATCTATTCCTGGGGAGGAGGGCGGATGCCCTTGCCTTTGCCTCCCTGATCGCCCGCCGTAGAATCCTGTTTGGCTGGCGGTCAGCAGCACCGCCCAGAGCTGCGGACTGGCTGTCCGACCTCTCGGAATCTCTCCAAATGGAGAAAATCAAATTTGCCATCCGAGGGTCGGACGACGGCTTCCACAGAACGTGGGAGCCATTCATGCAACTGTTCCGGGACCTATTTGTGGCCAATGTACAAGAGGAAGAATAGTCGGGGGAAGGTAGCGGGAGGGGGGGGGGGCTACAGGTTCGTTACGGGGGTTCGATGGCTAGCTAAGGCCCAAAACCAAGCTAAATAAACATGTTGAGGGGGGGGGGGGGGGGGGCGCAGTTACTACTACGAAGATGCTTACCTGTAAATATGTATGTTAATTTTTGCGTGTTTGTTTTTGTTTGTTTTTTTTTTCTCTCTCCTAACAATTTGTAATTTGTTCAATATAAAATACGAAAACTGAATAAAAACATTTATAAAAAAAAAAGTTAACTCCATTCCACCCGATTGAACGTTTTCTCCGCATCCATAAGAGACCGGCTCGACCCCTGACGAGGGCGACAGCACCACATTCAAGAGTCTCCTAATGTTGGCCGACAATTGCTGGCCTTAACAAATCCCGTCTGATCCTCAGAAATTACACCCAGCAGACACCTCTCCAAACGAGTCGTCAACAACTTTGCCAACAGCTATGTGTTGGCATTCAACAGGGAGGTGGGCCGGTATGACCCACACTCCACAGGATCTTTAGCCCTCTTCGGGATTAAAGAAATGGAGGCCTGTGCCAATGTGGCCCACAGCAACCCCCCGGGACAGTGAATCTTTAAACATGTCCAACCGAGGTGGTCCCAGTTCCGTCGCAAATATGTTGTAAAATTCCACCAGGAATCCCTCTGGGCACAGTGCCTTCCCAGACTGCATAGAACAGATACATTTTCACAGTAACTTAATTGCAGTGCTCATGTAAGCCTACTTGTGACACAAATAAAGATTATTATTACAGCCAACAGCTCAATCGTCAAAGCAAAACGTAACGGTAAAAGTGGACATCCCTGCCTATACCCCTATACAACCGAAAGAATGATTTCCTCCAGCCTGAGTCATATTTCCAACTCCTGCCTGCTTTCCCTCTCTACCACTGGAAACACCTATCCAAGAACTGTGCCATAGTCGAGTCTTCCTCCTGAGGCTCAGACCTGTATGTCTGCTGGTAAAAGGTCTCAAAAACCCCGTTAACCTTTTCTGGATCAGAGACTAATCCTCCTCCTCCCCCTCCCCCTTTCAACTGACCCTTTTAACCCCCTTACATTCTATGTGACCAGTCTCTTTGGGGGCCTTTGCCCCCCCCCCCTCCTGATCAGCCATATCCCATCCCCAAGGAAACCGACAGGGCCCCACCCCCCCGGCTCCAGCCCACCCAAGATGGCCACCGCCAACCCGTTCAATCCAGTATCTCAAAAAAGAAATCTTCAGCAGTCCATCCCTCGCACTTCCTTCCCCTCCCTTCCCCCTCCTCCCCAAACACCAAACAAACAACCCTCCCCTCTCCCATTGGCCCCCCACCTCTCCCCTCCGCCACCTGGGAAAAAGCCGGTAGACAATGTTGGCCGAGTCGCACGAGTATGTACCGCGTACCTGGTGGGTTCTCACATGTCATGGTGGTACCCATGTCGATGTACCACGCAACCTCAAACAGCTCACTGTTTACAGCAAACTACCCAGCCTTCAGAACAGTGAATATGACACCACACAACCCTGTCATGGCAATCTCTGCAAGACGTGCCAAATCATCGTGAGGTACATTGTTGAATACCTTATGGAAGTCCAAATACAACACATCTACTGTTTCCCCTCAATGGTGATGAACTTCAATGTCCATCACCAAGAGTGGCTTGGTAGTGCCTCCACAGACTGAGCTGGCCGGGTCCTAAAGGACATACCTTCTAGACTGGACTGCAGCAGGTGGTGAGGGAGCCAACAAGAGGGAAAAACATACTTGACCTCATCCTCATCAATCTGCCTGCTGCAGATGCATCTGTCCATGGCAATATCAGTAGGAGTGACCACTATACAGTCCTTGTGGAGACAAAGTCCCAACTTCACATTAAGGACTCCATCATGTTGTGTGACAATATCACCATGCTAAATTGGACCGGCTTCGAGCAGATCTAGCAACTCAAGAAAGGAATCATAAGGTGCTGTGAGCCATCACCAGCAGTAGAATTGTACTCAACTGCAAGATGTTACCTCCTGTCCTGGCATATCCCCCACTCTATCATTACCATCACGTCAGGGGATCAACCCTGGTTCAATGAAGAGTGCAGGAGGGCATACCAGGAGCAACACCAGGCATACCTAAAAATGAGATGTCATGCTGATGAAGCTACAACACAGAACTATTTGCATGCCAAACAGCATAAGCAGCAAGTAATAGGGTGGCACAGTAACAAAAACAATTAATTTTCTGCATAGAAATGTAGGTATGCTCAAATTTAAATTTTATTTTTATTTCCATAATGGGAAATATGTTTTAATCTAGTTTTTTTAAATGTATATTGTATAAATTGGGGAGTGATGTCATAGGGGTGCATAAGGTGTTTTAATTATTTTTAAATGGTGGACCATCTCCAGCACACCGTAGCATTATTGTCTGAGATCCAGCTAGAGAACGATGTTGAAAAAGGAAAGTCAGCTATATAAAGTTAGCACTGCTGCCTCACAGCTCCAGGGTCCCAGGTTCAATTCTGGCCTCAGGTGACTGTCTATGTGGAGTTTGCACTTTCTCCCCGTGTCTGTGTGGGTTTCCTTTGGGTGCTCCGGTTTCCTCCCACAGTCCAAAGATGTGCAGGTTTGGTGGATTGCCCATTCTAAATTGTCCCTTGGGGTCCAAAAGGTTAGGTGGGGTTATTGGGTTACGGGAATAGGGTGGAGGCATGGGCTTAAGTAGGGTACTCTTTCCAAGGGCCCATGCAGACTTGATGGGCCGAATGGCCTCCTTCTGCATTGTAAATTCTATGATTGTTCTAAGCGATTCCACAGCAAACAGATGAAATCTAAGCTCTGCAGTCCTAGCACATCCAACTGTGAATGGTGGTGGACAATTACGTGGCTTACTGGAAGAGGAGGCTCCACAAATATTCCCATCCTCAATGATGGAGGAGCCCAGTGCATCAGTGTAAAAGATAATGCATCTCAGCCTTCTCCAGAGGTCCCATGCATCACAGACGTCAGTCTTCAGCCAATTTGGTTCACTCCACGTGATATTAAGAATTGGCTCAAGGTACTGGCTGCTGCAAAGTCTATAAACCCTGACAATAGTCCGGCAAAAGCACTGAAAACTTGTGCCGTACCTCTGGCCAAGCTGTTCAGCTACATCACTGGCATCTATCCGGCAATGTGGAAAACTGTCTAGGTGTGCCCTGTGCAGAGAAAGCATGCCAAATCAAACCTGGTCAATTATCGCTCTGTCTATCTACTCTCAATCATAAGTAAAGTGATGGAAGGAGTCATCAACAGTGCTATCAAATGGCACTTACTCAGCAATAACCTGCTCACTGATGCTCAGTGTGGGATCCACCAGGGTCACTCAGCTCCTTACTTCATTACAGCTTTTCTTCAAACATGGGCAAAACGGGTGAACTCCAGAGATGAGGTGAGAGTGACTGCACTTGACGTGGTGGCATCAAGGAGCCCTAGTAAAACTGGAGTCAATGGGAATTGGGGGTGGAAGCCTTCCGTTGGTTGAAGTCAAAATTGGCACAAAGGAAGATAGCTGTGGTGGTTGGAGGTCAATCATCTCAGTTCCAGGGCATCACTGCAGGAGTTCCTCAGGGTAGTGTCCAAGGTCATCTTCAGCTGCTTCCTCAATGACCATCCTTCCACCAGAAGGTCAGAAGTGGGGATGTTTGCGGATGACTGCACAATGTTCAGCACCATTCGTGATTCCTCAGACACTGAAGCACTCCATGTCCAAATGCACAAGACCTGGGGTGCAATTTACACCTAAAATCTAACCTGATCTCGCAAAACATCGGATTCTGGATCCCGCCCACAATGGGTGGGACCCAGTCTCATACAGTTAGAACATAGAACATAGAACAGTACAGCACAGAACAGGCCCTTCGGCCCTCGATGTTGTGCCGAGCAATGATCACATTACTGAAGCCAACGTATCCACCCTATACCAGTAACCCCCCCAATTAACCTTTTTTATTTTAGGACACTAAGGGCAATTTAGCATGGCCAATCCACCTAACCCGCACATCTTTAGACTGTGGGTGGAAACCGGAGCACCCGGAGGAAACCCACGCACACACGGGGAGGACGTGCAGACTCCGCACAGACAGTGACCCAGCCGGGAACTGAACCTGGGACCCTGGAGCTGTGAAGCATTTAGGCTAACCACAATGCTACCGTGCTGCCCTAAGTTAGTGAGTTTAAAAACCCACTTAGCTGTGCTGACACCGGATCGAACGGCCACCTGGCATTTATCGACCACACTGAGGAGACCCCAGCTGAGCACTGGAGAACTGGCACCCACAGGTGGCGACCAGGCCTGTGGCACTTGGGCATTCCCCAAGGCGATCAGAGGCCTCTGGGTTGTCGGCCTCTGGCAAGGCTGGTACTCTGGCACTGCTTGTTCCATCCTGGCACCTTGGCACTGCCATGCGGGCACCCTGACAGTGCCACCCAGTTTCCAGCCTGGCACTGCCAAGCTATCCAGGTTGCACTGCCAAGCTGGCAGGCTCGCAGACCCCCCAACTGTGGGTTGGGGGAGGTGTGTGGGTCAGGTCAGGAGGGTAAGAGATTGGGGTGCCATTTGAAAACGGCGGCCAGCTCTCATCCTGCACTGAGGAGCTCCTGTGGCTAAGTGCGGTCTCGGTGGGACGTTCCCCACTGGCAGCCAAAAGAAACCCAGAGTACCGTTTGATAATGGGGTCATTCCCATCGCTACAAACACCGGGAACGACCTCTCGATTCCCCCCCAGAACGGATTCTCTTTTGTTTTAAGTTAAATCATGCCCCAGGAGAATATCCAGGCTTGGGCTGAAGTGAGAAGTAAAATAGATTTATTCGCGCCACACAGGTGCCAGATGGCCATCTCCAACAACAGGGGACGTAACCATCGTCCATTGACATTCATTACCATCGCTGAATCCAACATCCTGGGAGTTGCCATTGACCAGAAACTGAACTGGATTAGCCATATAAATACTGTGGCTACAAGAGCAGGTCAGAAGTTCGAAATTCGGGGTGGCACGGTGGCACAGTGGTTAGCACTGCTGCATCACGGTGCTGAGGACCCGGGTTCGATCTGGCCCCTGGTCACTGTCCATGTGGAGTTTGCACATTCTCTCTGTGTCTGCGTGGGTCTCACCCCCACAACCCAAAAGGATATGCAGGATAGGTGACTTGGCCATGCTAAATTGCCGCTGAATTGGAAAACAAAGAATTGGATACTCTAAAATTAAAAAAGTTAAAAGGCCTCCCTACTCCCCAAAACTTGTCCACCATCTAAAAGGCACAACTCTAGTGTGTAATGGAATATTCTCCTTGTGGTGATATGCATCACTGTAAATACACAAGGGGTTAATGTAAATACACTAAGACTAAATAAAGACTAGAGGGAGCACCAGAGACATAATGACACACAGACATACGACCAATGGGCAGTCAAGACACCCAAAGGTGCCACTACCACAAGGGGGCTACCCATATAAAAGGACAGGGGACACATGCGCTTTCTCTTTCCACAGACGACTCAGAGAGAAGCACAGGGTCAGATCATAAGCATCACACCCACCGCATGGATTAGAGCAGACAGGTTAGTTAGACTGAGTTACTATAGCAAGATTAGCAGGAGAGTCGAACTCAAGTAGGAGAATTGTTAACTGTTCAATAAATGTGTTAAACCTATCTCGAAGTCTGAACCTTCTTTTGTTAGAGCATACATCAAGGAAGTAGCTTATGCCACATGAAGAAGCATAACACAACACTTCACTTGCCTGGATGAGTGCAGCTCCAACAACACCATCCAGAACAAAGCAGCCCGCTTGATTGCTCCCCCATCCACAAACATTCAATCTTTCCACCACCGATGAACAGTGGCAGCCATGTGTACGATCTACAAGATACACTGCAGTAACTCCTCTATGCTCCTTAAACAACACCTTCCAAATCCACAACTGCTCCCATCTAGAAGGACAAGGGCAGCAGATACCTGGCACCACCCCTACCTGGAGGTTCCCCTCCAAGTTATTCATCATCCTGACATGGAAATATATTGCCGCTCCTTCACTGTCACTGGGTCAAAATCCTGGAGTTTCCCCCCTAACAGCACTGTGGGTGTGCCTACACCGCAGGGGCTGCAACGGTTCAACAGTTCACCACCACCTTCAGAGGCAGTAAATGCTGGCCGATCCAGTGATATCCACATCCCGTAATTATTATTTTTTTAATTACAGGGATGATTTCTACACTCCAAATAGTCCTGAGTCTATTCCCTGCAGCTGGCAAGATGGATTTGAACCATATACATCAATGAAATAGAGCCAGAATGTATTTCTCCTATTAATCGCATAGGACTGATTTTATACATGTAATTTGTACTATGGAACTATTTTCCACTGGGTGTTTTCCCAGGGAAATAATCCTTTTATCAGTAAACTCTGCTGTAATTTCTGACGTGAGTTCTGTTTGTTGTAGGTTGTAGAGAATCAGTTTGAATTGACTCTTTTACTGTATGTCATGCAGTAAGTTCCGTCTCTCATACCATTCATGTGCTGACTCAGTGATATTAATATACTTGCTTTGAATGTAAATGAGAAATAGTTCATGGCAAAGGAATAGCCCCATCAGTTCCTGTTTCTTTTGGGTTTAACTCTTTCATTATTTTTTAGAATATTTTTTGAGTAGAAGGCAGGGCAGCACGGTAGCACAAGTGGATAGCACTGTGGCTTCACAGCGCCAGGGTCCCAGGTTCGATTCCCCGCTGGGTCACTGTCTGTGCGGAGTCTGCACGTTCTCCCCGTGTCTGCCTGGGTTTCCTCCGGGTGCTCTGGTTTCCTCCCACAGTCCAAAGACGTGCAGGTTAGGTGGATTGGCCATGATAAATTGTCCTTAGTGACCAAAAAAGGTTAAAAGGGGTTATTGGGTTACGGGGATAAGGTGGAAGTGAGGGCTTAAGTGGATTGGTGCAGACTCGATGGGCCGAATGGCCTCCTTCTGCACTCTATGTTCTAGAACTAGGGGGCCGCTATTGAAAAATAAGGGATCACCCATTTAGGACAGGGATGAGGAGAATTCTTTTTCTTTCAGAGGGTAGTGGGTACTTGGAACTCTCTTCCTCAAAAGATGGTTGAAGCAGAACTTTGAATATTTTTAAGGCAGAGGTGGATAGATTCTTGATAAGCAAGGGGATGAAAGGTTATCGGGGTAGGTGGGAATGTGGAGTTGAGGTGGCAATCAGAGTAGCCATGGTCTTATTGAATGGCTGAGCAATCTCGAGGGGCCGAGTGGCCTACTCCTGTTCCTAATTTATATGTTCATAATGCAATAATGCAAGGTAAAAGAACAGTGTAATGAGGCATCTTATCACTTTCTCAGGATGTCTTCCACAAATTTGGTCACAAGGTTGCAAATGCAGCAAATTAATTAATGAAAGTTAATTAATTCTTTTGGTGCCACAGGAGGAAACAAAGTTAAAAATTATTAAAAAGCAAATTACTGTGGATGCTGGAATCTGAAAGAGAAAATGCTGGAAAATCTCAGCAGGCCTGGCAGCATCTGTAGGGAGAGAAACGAGCTAATGTTTCAAGTCCAGATGACCCTTTGTCAAAAATTATCAAGTTGGGTCAGATAATTTTTAATGATGATGGTTAAAAGATCAGCTAAATTTCGAGGACATCTTTAGCTCAATCAATTGAGAAATTATTAAAGCCAAAAGGATAATCATCTGGACAAAGAGAACAGAAGGATCAACTAAAACAGGAGAGGCAAAATGTTTAAGTGGTAAGTTTGGGAATACAGTTACGCTGGACCCGCAAATATCAAGGCTGAAACAGTTGCAACTATCTTCACCCAGAAGATAGAAGAAGTCCCAAGATGTGCGGGTTAGGTGGATTGGCCATGCTAAATTGCCCGTAGTGTCCTAAAAAGTAAGGTTAAGGGGGGGTGGGGGGGTTGGGTTACGGGTATAAGGTGGATACGTGGGTTTGAGTAGGGTGATCATTGCTCGGCACAACATCGAGGGCCGAAGGGCCTGTTCTGTGCTGTACAGTTCTATGTTCAAGTGGATGATCTATCTCGCACTCCTTCATAGACCCAGCATCACATACCAGATGCCAGTCTTCAGCCAATTTGATTCACGCCACATGATATCAATTAATGGCTGAAGGAATTGGATACTGCAAAGGCTATGGGCCCTGACAATATTCCAGCAATAGCACTGAAGACTTGGCGTTCCAGAACTTGCTGCGCCCCTAGCCAAGCTGTTCAGGTGCAGCTACAATACTGGCATCTACCCAAAGATTGTCTTGGTATACCCTGCCCTCAAAGAGTGTAATAAATTCACTCTGGCCATTAATGCCCCATCAGCCTACTCTCAATCACTGGCAAAGTGATAGAAGGTGTCATTGACAGTGCTACCTTAGAACTTACTCATCAATAACCTGTTTGTTGATGCTCATTTTGGGTGCTGCCAGGGAAATTTAGCTCCTGACCTCATTAAAGCCTTGGCCCAAACATGGAGGAAAGAGCTGAACTCCAGCGATGAGGTGAGAGTGACTGCCCTTGACATCAAGGCAGAATTTGACTGGGATTGCATCAAGGAGTCCAAGCAAGATTGAAATCAATGGGAATCAGGGGGGGAAGCTCTCCATTGGTAGAATGTCTATCGAGCACAACCATCTGGTTGGACATCAATCATTTCAACTCCAGGACAAGACTGCAAAGTTCCTCAGGAGAGTGTCCTAAGCTCAGTCATCTTAGTTGCTTCATCAATGCATGCCTTTCCTTCATCATATGGTCAGAACAGAAGTGGGGATGTTTCCTGACAATTGCACAGCTTTTCTGCACCATTTGTGATTCCTCAGATACGGAAGCTATCCGTGGTTGCATGTAGCAAGAACTGAACAACATTCAGAATTGAATGGTGAGTAGCAAGTAACATTCTTACAACATAAATGCCAGGTAATGACCATCTCCAACAAAAGTGAATCTAGCTATCTCCTCTTGACGTTGAACAACATTGCCATTGCTGAATTTCCCACTGTCAACATTCTTGGGGGGGGGGGGGGGGGGGGGGGGGGGTTCTATTGACCAGAAACTTAACTGAAACAGCCATGCAAATATTGTGACTATTAGAGCAGGTCAGAGGCTGGGAATTGCGTGGCAAGCAACTCATCTCCTGCTTTCCCAAATCCTGTCCACTGTTTACAAGGCACAAGTAGGATGATGGAATATACTCCACTTTCTTGGATGAGTGCAGCTCCAACCACACTCATGAGATTGACACCAGCCAAGTCAAAGCAGCCTTCTTGATTTGCATCCCATCAACAAGCATTCTCTCTACCACCAAAGCTCGGTGACAACAGAGCTTACCATTTTCTAAGATACTCTGCAGCAAATCAGCATTGCTCCTTCGATAGCAACTCCCAATATGGGGGGGGGGGGGGGGGGGATGGTTGTGGTGTAATGGTACTATCGCTAATCCAGAGGCCAAGGCTCATTCAATTAATGTCCTGGAATGAAAAGCTAGACTCAATCAATAGTGACCATTAAACTACCACTAATTAGGGTTATGGTTAGGGTTAGTGTCATAAGAATTCATCTAATGCCCTTTAAAGAAGGTAATCTACCATCCTTACCTGATCTGGCGTACATTTGGTTGGCTCTTATCTGACCTCTGAAACGGCCTCAGAAGTCCTTCAGTTAAAGGGCAATTTGTGATGACCTTGTCTGCGACGCCCACATCCAATGAAAGAATACATTTTAATATCCCTGCAACGTCTACCACCTAGAAGGATATGGCGGGTGCATGGAAATAATACCACTCACCATCCTGGCCTGGAACGGTTTAACTGTCACTGAAACAAATGCCTTGCACACCCTTTCCACTGGGGGTTTACCTTCACCAGACGGACTGCTGTGATTGAAGAAGGCGGTTCACCATCACCTTCTCAAGGGCAAGTAGGAGTGGACAATAAAGGGTATCCTTTCCAGCAACACTCAAGTCCTACGGAAGAATTTTTAAATAAACTACAGAATTTATTTAGACAAAGAAAATCAGTCAGAATCATATATGGGACAAACAATGCTGCTGCAATGCTTGTACATAATAATGCTTGCAGCAAATAGAACTGAATACAAGGGAATGGTGTTAAAAGTTAATTGTTATAATGAATTAAAATTAAAATCTCTTATTGTCACAAGTAGGCTTCAAAGGAAGTTAGTGTGAAAAGCCCATAGTCGCCACATTCCGGCACCTGTTCGGGGAGGCTGGTACGGGAATTGAACCGTGCTGCTGGCCTGCCTTGGTCTGGTTTCAAAGCCAGCGATTTAGCCCTGTGCTAAACCAGCCCCTGATGAGCACTATATCAAATTATTGTTTAAGTCAATCAAAATATTTGCATTTAGAAAGCACTTTTCATTACAGCAGGTCAAGCAATATTAAACTTTTGGAGTGTAGTCATTGTTGGGGGAAATGTAATAAATGCTGCAGCCAATTCTTGCCCAGAGACCTCCAACAAACAACATGAAATAACTGACCAGTTACACTTTCCTTTAGGTGTTGGTAGAAGGATTTGCCAAGACACTGGGAGAACTCCCTTGCTCTTCTTTGATTCCTGTCATGGGATATTTATGTACCCAAAACTGGGCCTGGGTCTCATGTCTCCTCTGAAAGGTGAAACCTCAAACAATGCAACACTCGACCCGTACTGCGCTGAGCTATCAGCCTGGCTATATTGCTCAAGTCTCGAGAATTAGAATGCACTCTCTTTCATTTTGAACTTCATTCATTTCCTGGTATCACTTTACAGAGAAATTTTAACACCTCAGGCCCTGATTGAAGGAGGAGCAAATGCTCAGCTGCTTTTCCTAAGAATGTAATTGCTAATCAACCTACTGTGCTGCTATTGTCCTGGGTAAAGTGACAGAACAATTACCTCAGATCAATGGTTCTCTTTGTTAATGACGGTCATTTGGCAGGAGTAGGCGCACCATGGGGTTGTTCAGAGCATACTGAGATATACTTGGCAAGAAGGTCGTCTATTTAACACCTGCTAAGATTAAATGGAGTTGTCATGAATAGCAGTACTTTGAAAAAACCATTGTGCTACGATAGTAAATGGAACAGGATGTCAAAGAAAAACTGCAGTGAAAAGCTGAAACTACTGCAGAAATACTGGAAGCACACAGAAGACTTGTGGCGAGAACAGATAGTCCTTTTGACAAAGGAAGAAGGGAGACCTTTAAAAACGAGAGGCAGTGCCAAAAACAGTCACAAGACTGAGCCCCAGGGCAAGGTTTTGGGTTGAGACCTCAACTCCAAAGACCCAACACTGTGTGGGGAACAGACACCTGGCAATCCCTGGATTCTAAGTTCCCAGAACCCACAGGACAGGGTGTGTCCGGGCTTCAGAGTGGGGATGGGAAGAGAGGACCAGGGTGGGGGTGGGGGGAGGGGGGAGGGGGGTGGGGGGAGGGGTTTGATTGGGGGAGAGGGGGCGGGAGTCCTAATGACAAGGCGAAATGAAGAGTAGGACCAGGGTGGGACAGACCTTGGAGGTTGAGTGCGGGGCGAGGCACCCGATGTGAAAAGAGAGGCCAGCAAAAGATGCGCCCCCAACTTCCTGCCTTGGCAGTTTGACCTGCCATGCTCCCCAGTTCTTGACCTCCTCCCATAGGCCTCACAATATGGTTTGATCAGGTAGTGGTCCTTAAGTAGCCATTTTATTGATCTTATAAGGGCCCAATTGGGGCGAGGGCGAGCCCCACCACCAAATGGTGTGATGGATTCCTGAGGCAGCTTGACCACCAGGAAGCAGGAACCAACTAAATACGGTGAATCTGTATTGGACATATAAAGAAGCCCATTAATCAATTTGTCATAGGTGAGTTAGCAATGTGGAGATGTAGAACAAGAGACTGGGAGGCCAAATGTGATTCCTTGATCATTGGGTGTACTAACAAAGATTCCCAGAGATGTCAGATCATCAGGAATGCAGGAGGCAATGTCTCTGAACGATTGCATTTGCAACTCCTGACTTCTGAAAGATCTGACATTTTTACAACCCCTGAAGAGAAATTTGTGTCTTTGAGGGTGAGTATGTTCCACAGACTGATGGGCATCGATCAACCAAACCTTTCCCATATGCCATGGCATGGTGGCGCATTGTTTAGGGGCAGCGCAGTGGCACAGTGATTAGCACTGCTGCATCAGCGCCAGGGATGTGGGTTCAATTCCAGTCTCGGGTGACTGTGTGGAGTTTGTACATTCTGCATGGGTTTCCTCCGGGTGCTCCAATTTCCTCCCATAGTCCAAAGATGTGAAGGTTAGGTGGATTGACCATGCTAAATTGCCCTTAGTATCCAAGGATATGTAAGTCAGGTGGGGTTACAGGGATAGGGCAGGGAGTGAATCTAGGAAGAGTTCTCTTTCTGGAGGTGGTTGCATACTCGAGGGGCTGAATGGTCTCCTTCTGTGCTGTAGGGATTCTATGGTTCAATGGCCAAAGCATGCAGATCAACTTGGACAAGCTTAATTCTGTATACAGCTACTGCATCTAATGAAAAACCTGGTAGTAGGGCCGTTTCATGTCTGGAGTTGAGTTTAACATCCTTTCATTTAGAAGCTGAAGGATATCACCAGAATGTGCTTCTTAAGGATAACCACCTATGGACTGGGAGTTCTAGCTTATTGCATTCTAGCCAAGTTGCTCACAATACAAATTATTTTGTAAGGATTCAAATGACAAAGGTGGTGTTGAAATACTAATCATTTGAACTCATTCAGTGTGACTTAAAGCCTCTGATGGCACACTGTGGAAACTATTTTGTCATCCACACTTGCGCTATTACCATGGAAGATCGATGCTTTCCCTGTGCTAATGCAGCCATTGATACTTCCAATAGCCCAGTATTCGCCTTAGTTTCAAATTCATTTTGATTCTCTAGAGCAAAACTTTCCATTTGTGCTGTGCTCCTTTTGCCACATGTCACATCCTCACACTTGCCGCTAATTTCTCTGCCTTTCACCACAAATGCTCTTTTTGCATTTGTCGAAGATTTATCAGGTCCATAGGGATTGTGCTGTGCAGCCTGCCAATCAACTTAATCGCCCGAGTTTTCAGTCTTCAAGAGGATGCGCCATTCAATAATTCATAGCATCATAGAATCCCTACGGTGCAGAAGGAGGCCATTCGGCCCATCGGGTCTGCGCAAACCCTCCGAAAAAACACCCTACCTAGGCCCACTCCCCGATATTCGTAACCCCACCCAACCTGCACATCTTTGAACACTAAGGGACAATTTAGCATGGGCAACCCAACTAATCAGCACATTTTTGTAGTGTTGGAGGAAACCGGAGCACCCCGAGGAAACCCACGGAGACACAGGTAGGATGTGCAAACTCCACACAGTCATCCAACCGTCGGTCGAACTCGCCTGTAGTTCCTTCCTCTTTCCCAGCTTCGCTGGGTCCCCATCTTCTGCATAACTCCTATCTACCTCCAACGTGTCATCTATTACCCTCTGCCACTCCAACCTCTCTTTCTCCACCCTGGCCTTAAAACGAAATTACCTCACCCCTCACCAGCACCTTTAGAGCCTCCCAGACAACTGCCTTCGACACCTCACCCGTACAGTTGAAACCTACACCGTATACACTTAACAGCACCACTAATCTCCCCTCCAGCACCCCTGTCACGATCACATATCTACCCCCCTGATCTGCCACCACCTTATCCATCTGGAAGCGTATTCTTTTGCTGACCAGCACCGCCACCCCTCGAACCCTTCCATCAAAACCAGAGTGAAACACTTACTAACCCAGCACTTTTTAAGTCTCACCTGGTCCTTCACCCTCAAGTGAGTCTCCTGGAGCATTGCCACATCGGCTTTTAAACTTTTAAGATGCGCAAGCACCCTTGACCTCTTGACCGGACCTCCTAACCCTCTCACGTTCCACGTGACTATCCTAACTGGGGGTCTCTCACCACCCCCCCCCCCCCCCCCACCCTTCTTATCCACCATCATCATACCACCGGGCCCTGCCCCATAAGCCTGACCCACCCCTGTCCATTGTTAACATTGAACCTCTTCCCCCCTCCCAAGAACCCCCCTACATTTCACCTTGAAAAAACATCTCCCAGCATCCATTCCCCCCCCCCCCCCCCCCCCCCACCCTTGCTTGCCTCGTAGGCCCATTGAAGCCTGCTATCCAGGCTCCAACGTTCGCAGCCCTCCTCTCCTCTCACCTCCGTTCACTAGCTGACTTTAGTTAGCTAGCGCGGGTGGCTCCCCCTGCCAAGATATATCGTCCCCTTCCACCCAGGCCCAGAGAAAGAAAAAACAAAACCAACAATCCAACCCATACAATTCACTATAAGTGTCGCAACACAGAAAGCCAATCAACCCACCATTAACTTGAACTCTGTTACAAAGCAAAGAGAAGTAAATTACAATATACAATGAGTAAAAAGAAAGATGTAGCATTTATACATTTTCCAGCTGCCCAAACACAGTCCACAGTCTCTCTTCCAGCTCTGTTCCTCACATCTGTCCCAAGCCTTCTGCCCTCACGAACGCCTCAGCCGCCTTCGCTGTCTCCCTCAGCTTCAACGGGTACATCATACCAAATCGCACCCCCTTCTTGTACAGTGCCGCCTTCACCCGCCCGAACACCGCTCGTCTCTTTGCCAACTCCACTGTCAAGTCCTGGTAGATCCAAACTCCAGCACCGTCCCACTGCATCTCGCGCTTCTGCTTCGCCCAGCTTAATACCTTCTCCTTCATGCAGTACTTATGGAAACAGATAATTACTGCTCTTGGTGGCTCGTTCACTTTGGGCTTCGGCCTTAATGACCGATGAGCTCGGTCTAGCTCATACTGGGAGGAGTTCTCACCCTCCCCCATTAGCTCCGCCAACTTTTTAGCGAAGTACTCATTTGGCCTTGGGCCCTCTGTCCCTTCGGGCAAGCCCACAATTCTCAGATTGAGCCATCTCGAGCGGTTCTCCAAATCCTCGAGCTTTGCT
The DNA here is from genome assembly GCF_902713615.1 of Scyliorhinus canicula. Lineage (NCBI taxonomy): Eukaryota > Metazoa > Chordata > Chondrichthyes > Carcharhiniformes > Scyliorhinidae > Scyliorhinus > Scyliorhinus canicula. The sequence goes on along the minus strand of NC_052157.1, from coordinate 112,419,717 downwards.
CGGAGTCCTCCACCACCCTCCGCAACTCGTCTCCGATCGAGTTGAGCTGGTTGCTATGCTGCGACACGGCCTCCTCCACTTCCTTCAGCTTCTCGCCCTGCTCTCTCACATCGGCCGATGCCTTTGCCACAGCTACCCTCACCGGGGCGATTGCCTCCTCCACCAATGATTAAATGCGACTGCCATCTCCTTCCTCAAAGCCTCCATATGCCTCGCAAACTGCTTTTCAACTCCACCGCCATCACCTCGGTCATCTTCTCCACCGTAAGTAGTGCGACCCCACCATGCAGTCCAGCATCCGCCATCTTGTCCGCGCTTTTGCTGGCCTTCTCATTCAACGGCAAACACGGGTTTTCTTCATTCTTCCTTGCTGCTTTTCACATCCTCGAACGACTTATTGTTTCTTCTTTCTTTCTTCAATCCAAAAAAAAAAAAAAAATTGTTTTCACAAATGTTTTCCCAAAAATTCCAAAGTCAGGAAATCTCTTCCTCCGGGGACCGGACTTCAAATTCCTCAAAGATCCATTTTCAGTGGGATCCACCAAGTGTGCTCTAGTCCCCTCTACATCACGTTCTGGACTCGGGCCTGCCACCTCGATTGCCTCGCGTCCAGTTCCGCCCACGCAGCCGACCTCTGGGTCGATGCCTCCCCCTCCGGCCGCTGGACACTCCCGCGGGGCTCCTCACCGGCTCCAAACCGGACCGACCCGACGCTCGTCCCTCAGGCCCCAAAGGCTGAAGAAACCCTTCCCCTTTCATGGGAAGAAAGAACCACGGGGAAACCCCTAAAAAAGTCCGAAGAATCGCGGACCGGCGGGAGCCTCTACTCGACGCAGCCACTCCGCTCGCGAGCGCCACCGGAAGTCCTTGAAATAGTAACTCATAGCAATTTATCTTATCAATTCCAGAAACAGTTATGCCCAGACTTAATGGCTTTTACATCCGAGAATATGTTTTGCAATCAGCTTTGATGTGGGTGGCAAGGTGGCACAGTGGACAGGGCTGCTGCCTCACAAGCTCCAGGGACCTAGGTTCGATTCTGGGTTTGGGTGACTGTGTGTGGAGATTGCGCATTCTCCCCATGTCAATGTGGGTTTCCTCCGGGTGCTCCGGTTTCCTCCCACAATTCAAAGATGTATAGGTTAGGTGGATTGCCCATGCTAAATTGCTCCTTAGTGTCTAAAGATCTGCAAGTTAGATGGTTTGGGAGATGTGCAGGTTAGATTGATTGGGCATGCTAAAATTGTGCCTTTGTGTCATGAAGGTTAGTTGTGGTTATTGGATTAAGGGGATAGAGAGGGAGCATGGGCCTAGGTGGAGTGCTCTTTCTGTGCAGACTTGGTGGGTCAAATGGCCTCCTTCTGCACTGTAGGGATTCTATGATTCTATTCTATGATTTATTTATTCTAACTTGTCTCACTTCCTGTATATAAAAGGTGTGGCTATGGGTACCCACATGGGCCCTAGTTGTGCCTGTCATTTTGTGGGGTACGTGAAACACTCCTTGCTCCAGTCCTACTCAGACCCCCTCCCACAACCCTTTCGCTGTTACATCAATGACTGTATTGGTGCCACTTCATACTCTCGCGTGGACTTGGAAAAATTGATCAATATTGCTTCCAGTTTCCACCCTTCTCTCACCCTCACATGGTCCATCTACCTTTTTCCTGAACCAAGGTTTCCCCCCCACACTGTGGATGCCAGTGTATTCCACCATGTCTGACCCATCTCTTGCATATCTGCACTCACGCCTTCCCCTCTTTCTCAGAACCATGTTAAGGTCCCCTTATCCTCCCATCGCCATCACCGCATCAACCACCGCATTCAAAGTATCATCCTCAGTCCCCCATTAGCATTCCGGTGGGATTATTCTCTCTCTGACACCCTGGTCCACTCCTACCTCACCCCCAACCACTCCTCATCCCCATCCCACAGCACCTTCCTTTGCACCGGCAGAAGGTGAGACACCTGCCACTTTACCCCCTCCCTCATCACCATTCAAGGCCCCAAACGCTCCTTTCAGGTTAAGCAGCGTTTCACTTGCACTTCCTTCAATTTGATTTATTGATTTAACTGCACCCAATGTGGTCTCCCCTACATTGGGGAGACTAAACCCAGACTGGGTGACTGCTTTGCAGAACACCATTGCTCAGTCCACAAGCGTGACCCCAACCTTCCTGTTGCTTGTCATTTGGACTCACCCTCTTGCGCTCATGCCCACGTGTCGGTCCTTGGCCTGCTGCAATATTCCAGTGAAGCCCAAAGGAAACTGGGGGAGCAGCATCTCATCTTCCGATTTGGCACTTTACAGCTTTCTGGGGTTAACATTGAGTCCAATAAATTCAGACCATGAATTCTCCTCTTGCTAGACCCTGTATTTAATTAAATTTTTCCCCAGCCACATCTGTCCCTTGTTCTTCAGGTTTACTTTTACAGAGCACTGACCATTGACCCTACGATGACTTTAACACTATCATTAACTCTTTGCCTCATGTCCATGATATTTTTCTCAAATCTCTCCTGAGTTCCCACCAATCCCTGACCTTCTATTTTGGTCCACCCGCTCCACCACCCCCTCTCTTAAACAATGTAAAACCCATCACATTTCTCCTTCTCTTTCGCTCTGATGAAGAATCAAAAGGACTTGAAACATTAATTCTGTTTCTCTCTCCACAGATATTGCCAGACGGGCTGAGTTTTCCCAGCTTTTTCTGATCTTATTTCAGATTGACAGCATCTGCAGTATTTTGCTTTCATTGCAAGTTCTGATATTTGCTACTGAACCACATTTGAAAGTTACAGGAAAGCGTGCCTTTAATTTCATTTTTAGCTCTGTTACAACTGTTTTGAAAAGTTAAGACTGGATTTCTGCCAAACATTTTCAACCCTTAGGCGTATCTTTATGTTTTGGGAAATAGACTGTCAAGCCTTGTTACAGCTGTACAAGTACATTTTAATTCATACTTAAAGGCGTTCTTTCACTCAGTAATCTTAATGTTTAAGCTTCCAATCTTTTTTAGCTTCTTCCTCCAAACTGGCTTTGTTTGAATTTCTTATCTGGATGACCTTGCTTTACCAATGACTTGATGGTGTTTTAGGGTTGACTGTGATTAAACGTTCCTGGAGGTTTTATCATATGACTTGCCTCACGTTCCAGCCATTATTCCCATCCTTGTGACGCACGGCCTTCCTACACCAATTGGAAAACAAAAAGACACATTACTGCCAGCCAGTCAGTATTCTGCACCTCCCCCCCCCCCCCCCCCCCCCCCCCACCCCATTTTTATTCTTTTTATATCTGTAAAGAGACATGTTCAAAGAAGACGACATCGTCTTTTTAAATGTCACACTGATTTTTCTCCAGGGTTGCACAGAGCAGTGCCCTGGAGACTCCAGGCCACAATCCTGGGGGTTGGCAACACAATGATTCAAATGTATGGGAGACAACAGTTTGTAAGATTTGGGGTTTGAGAATTCTAGATTACTGAGAAAGTAGAATAATAATAATGTGTTACCTCAGAAAATATGGGTTAGCATGACTGGGCAGGGATTACAGAGGATAGCGTGACCCGGAGAAGAAAAACAAAAGGTAAGCATAAAAAAGAGAAAAATGGAATGTCTGAGGAAGAGGACAGTGGCGCAGTGGTATTGTCACTGGTCTAGTAATCCAGAGACCCAGGATAATGATCTGGGCACTCGGGTTTGATTCCCACCATGGCAGCTGGTAGAATTTAAACTCAATAAAATATCTGGAATTAAAAGTCTAATAATGACCATGAATCGATTGTCATAAAAAACCATCTGGTTGACTAATGCCCTTTAGGGAAGGAAATCTGCCATCGTTACTTGGTCTGGCCCAGTTGTGACTCCAGACCCACAGCAATGTGGTTGACTCTTAAATGGCCTAGCACGCCACGCAGTTGTATTCATCCGTTACAAAAACGCAAAACAGAAATTAAACCGGACGGACAACCAGGCACCGGAAACAACAGCGGCAAATCCAGCCCTGTCGACCCTGCAAAGTCCTCCTTACCAACATCTGGGAACTTGTGCCAAAGTTGGGAGAGCTGTCTCACAGACTAGTTAAGCAACAGCCTGACATAGTCATACTCATAGAATCATACCTTACAGATAATATCCCAGACACCACCATCACCATTCCTGGGTATGGCCTGTCTCACCGGCAGGACAGACCCAGCAGAGGTGGCGGCAGTGATATACAGTCGGGAGGGAGTTGCCCTGGGAGCCCTCAACATTGACTCTTGACCCCATGAAATCTCATAGCTTCAGGTTAAACATGGACAAGGAAACCTCCTGCTGATTACCACGTACCGGCCACCATCAGCTGATGAATCAGCACTCCTCCACTTGGAGGAAACACGGAGGGTGGTAAGGGCACAGGATATGTTCTGGGTGGGGGACTTCAATATCCATCACCAAGAGTGGCTCGGTTGTACCACCACAGACTGAGCTGGCCGGGTCCTAAAGGACATAGCTGCTAGACTGGGATTGCAGCAGGTGGTGAGGGAACAAACAAGAGGGAAAAACATGCTTGACCTCATCCCCACTGTTGCTCGTTATGCTTTCCCTTAATTTGCTATGTTTTAATTACCTTTGCTCAAGAGTCGCCAGGTATCTTTCTGATACCACCACAAGGTTCAAAGCCGAATACTGATCAATGACTCGATACACCAGTTAGTAAGTTTTAAATCAATGCACATTTATTTACACGCACAGTCAATAATTACTCATGCACAAACTCTACTCACTAAACTACAACTACTACTAAAAGCCTATACTTAGCTTTGAGGGGGCCCACTCAGTCAGAGGAAAAATGGCCGTTGTCCGGTTCTAATACTGCTAGCTTCGAACTGGTATAGAATAGTAGCTAGGAGCGCCTATCTCGTAGCGTGCGTTGATCTTACGCTTACTTGGCTGGTGCTTGGCGGGCCTCTTGGCGCTGAGAGCCAAATGCCAAGGTGAAGGTGAAGATGGAGAAAATAAGAGAGCAAACTGACCTTGGGGACTCTGCTTTATACCCTAAAGGGTTTCACGCCCTTCTGGGGGGACCCTGGACTTGGTCCCAATTAATTGGACCATGTCCCAATCGTTTGTATCGATTCTCTCCAATAACGGGGTCGTTCCCCAATCGCTGGGCGGGCTCTAGGTAACCATTGGCCTGCCTTTGTTTTAGTCTCCACTGGCGCCGGGGAGTCTGTCCTGGTACCGATTGTTTCAATGTTTCTTTTCGTCCCCGAGATAGCTCATTATTATGCTAATGGCTAGTAGTTTCAGTTCTGTCTGGGCTCTGCAAGTTCCAATCCACAGGAAACCTTGGGCAGAATTCTCCGCTCCCCACGCCGTGTGGGAGAATCGCGAGAGGGCCGGGCGACTCACGACACGCCCCCCGCGGGAGCGGAGAATTCCGCCCCTTGTACCTGCTTGTTTTTCTAGTGCTGTCCATTTTTCCCTGCACTCTTTGCGAGTACCCATTTTGGGATCGGGACGTGGCCACCCCAGGTGGCTACACCACCAATCCACCTGCTGCAGGTGCATCTGTCCATGACAGTACCGGTAGAAGTGACCACCGCACAGTCCGTGTGGAGACAAAGTCCCCTCTTCACATTGAGGATACCCTCCATCGTGTTGTGTGGCACTACCACCGTGCTAAATGGGATAGATTTCAAACAGATCTAGAATCCATGAGGTGATGTGGGCCACCAGCAGAATTATATTCAACCACAATCTGCAACCTCATGGTCCGGCATTTCTCCCACTCCACCATTACCACCAAGCCAAGGGATCAATCCTGGTTCAATGAAGAGTGCAGGAGAGCATACCAGGAATAATAATAATAATAGTAATTGCTTATTGTCACAAGTAGGCTTCAATGAAGTTACTGTGAAAAGCCCCTAGTCGCCTCATTCCGGCACCTGTTCGGGGAGGCCAGTATGGGAATTGAACCAGCGCTGCTGGCATTGTTCTGCATTACAAGCCAGCTGTTTATCCCACTGTGCTGAACCAACCCCAGAACAACATCAGGCATACCGAAAAATGAGGTGTCAACCTGGTGAAGCTACAACACAGGACTAGTGTGCCAAACAGCACAAGCAGCAAGTAATTGACAGAGCTAAGCTATTCCACAACCAATTCATCAGATCTAAGCTCTGCAGTCCTGCCACATTCAGTCGTGAATGGTAATGGACTATTAAACAACTCACTGGAGGAGGCTCCACAAATATCCCCATCCTCAATGATGGAGGAGTCCAACACATATGTGCAAAAGACAAGGCTGAGGCATTCTCAACAATCTTCAGCCAGAAGTGCCAAGGATGATCCATCTCGGTCTCCACCAGAGGTCCCCAGCATCACAGATGTCAGTCTTCAGCCAATACGATTCACTCCACGTGATATCAAGAAATGGCTGAAGGCACCGGATACTACAAAGGCTATGGGCCCTGACACTATTCCGGCAATAGTAATGAAGACTTGTGCACCAGAACTTGCCACACCCTAGCCAAGCTACAACACTGGCATCTACCCGGCAATGCGAAGAATTGCCCAGGTGTGTCCTGTACACAAGAAAGCGGACAAATCCAACCCAGCCAATTACTGCCCTATCAGTCTACTCTCCATCATCAACAAACTGATGGAAGGAGTCATCAACAGTGCTATCAAGCGGCATTTGCTCAGCAATAACCTGCTCACGGACGCTCAGTTTGAGTTCCACCAGGGTCACTCAGCTCCTGACCTCATTGCAGCATTGGTTCAAACATGGACAAAAGAGCTGAATGCCAGAGGTGAGGTGAGAGGTTGACATCAAGGCACATTTGACCGAATATGGCATCAAGGAGCCCTAGCTAAACTGGTGTCAATAAGAATCGGGGGGAAACTCTCCGCTGGTTGAAGTCATACCTGGCACAAAGGAAGATTGTTGTGGTGGTTGGAGGTCAATCATCTCAGTTCCAGGGCATCACTGCAGGAGTTCCTCAGGTTAGTGTCTGAGGCCTAACCAACTCCAGCACTATTCGAGGCTCCTCAGATAATGAAGCAGTACATGTCCAAATACAGCAAGACCTGGACAATATCCAGGCTTGGGCTGATAAGTGCAAGTTGCATTCTCGCCACACAAGTGCCAGGCAATGACCATCTTCTACAAGGGAGGATCTAACCATCGCCCCTTGACATTCAATGGCATTACCATCGCTGAATTCCCCACAATCAACATCCTGGGGGTTACCATTGATCAGAAACTGAACTGGACTAGCTACATTAATACTGTGCCTACCAGGGCAGGTCAAAGGTTAGTAATCCTACAGCGAGTAACTCACCTCCTGACCCCCCCAAAGCCTGTCCACCATTTACAAGGCACAAGTCAGGAGTGTAATGGAATACTCTCCACTTGCCTGGATGAGTGCAGCTCCAACAACACTCAAGAAGCTTGACACCATCCAGGACAAAGCTGCCCGCTTGATTGCTCCTCCTTCCACAAACTTGCAAACCCTCCACCACCGACAAACTGTGGCAGCCGTGTGTACCATCTACAAGATGCTCTGCAGTAAGTCACCAAGGTTCCTTAGACAGCACCTTTAAACCATTACCATCTAGAAGGACAAGAGCAGAAGGTACCTGGGAGCCCCACCACCTCCAAATTCCTCACCAGCCCAACTTCGAAATATATCACCACTCCTTCACTGTCGCTGGGGCGAAATCCCCGAACTCCCTCCCTAACAGCATAGTGGGTGTACCTACACCTGAAGAAATGCAGCGGTTCAAGAAGGCAATTCATCACCACCTTCCGCAGGGCAACTAGGGATGGACAACAAATGCTGGCCTAGACACCCACATCCCATAAATTAATTTAAAAAAAGAAAGCTAAGACCACATAAGTGAATTAATCATCGGTGTAGCATTTTATTCTGGTGTAAGTGTGTGGAGGACCCAGGTTCGATCCTGGCCCCAGGTCACTGTCCATGTGGAGCTTGCACATTCTCCCCATGTGAGCCCCATATGAGGGGCTGGTTGAGCTGACAAGGCTAAATCGCTGGCTTTTAAAGCAGGCCAAGCAGGCCAGCAGCACGGTTCGATTCCCGTACCAGCCTCCCCGGACAGGCACCGGAATATGGCGACTAGGGGCTTTTCACAGTAACTTCATTGAAGCCTACTCGTGACAATAAGTGATTTTCATTTTCATGTCTGCGTGGGTCACACCCCCACAACCCAAAAACAAAGATGTGCAGGGTAGGTGGATTGGCCACGCTAAATTACCCCTTCATTGGAAAATAATAATTGCGCACTCTAAATTAAAAAATAACATTACTTAAGATAGGAGATCGAAAATTCATAAGTGATTTTAAGATAGTTTATTTGTGAAGCAGCAATTTGGATATGATGCATCAACCAGCAAAATTATATGAGAGATGAGTTCACTGATCCCAGAGGATGAACAGACGGTTGGCACAGTTGATCTCAGTAGCTTGTGTTGGCAGCATTCTGCTCTCTAGCCAAAGTGTTTGAAATCTCATACCCCAGTCTCCCTCTACCTTCCCAAGTCCATTTTCCGTCTGAAGAATGAAGCCTGCCCCCTCTTTCCCAGCACTCGTTAAAATACTTAATTTCTAGAGGCTGGTAGTTTACCCGTTGAACCTTTTTCATTAATGAACAGAGGACAGGTGTCCAAGATGTCAGCTTAGTCACTTTCCCCCCAGACGTCACTTTAGTTCAAGGTCACTTTTTAGTTTATCTCATGCTGTGAGCCATTTGCTATCCCTTATTAGACACTCTAAAGATAAAAGAGTACACAGGGTGCCATCCTATTGATTAGGAATGTCAACATGGAAGTCTAAACCAAGAGAGCTCAACATTTAAAAGGACTGTTTATGTGTTTTTTCCAGAGTGAGAAAGGAAATGGTTTCTCTGCTGAGGTGGCGTTATGCTATGTCAACCAATTCCATAAGAATTCTGTACTAATTCTGTAAAGCATCAATTATTAAAGGTCCCATGTCTCGCAATTTACACTCTCTCACACTCATAGACTTACACATTTGTATGCTCATGCACAGATACCCACTCCAATAGTTAGACTCATACACACACATTCGCAGACTCACACACTTCTATGTTCATGCATACACACAAAGGTTCACGCTTACACACCCACACCCTCTCACACACACACTTCCACTTTCGCACACCTGCACACACACTTCTACAACCTCACATTCATATATATTCCCCACTCTCTCACTCCCACATATACGTGCACAAGCAGGCATGCACAATTCCACACACACACAGATTTCCATACTCATACATACAAGCTAGCACACCCTCGCATACATTTCCACACTCACACACACGCACATTTCTATGTGCTCTCACACACGTACGTCCACGCTCTCACACACATGCACAAGCCACACTTCCATGCTTACACACACAGGCTTCCACACTCGCACACATATACACACACACACACATTTCCATGCTCTCTCACACACCCACACACACACACTTACACGTACACACACATTTTCACGCTCACACACACATTTCACCAATTCAGAACCCAGCCCAATTTTCCTTTGTCACTCAAGCATAAAGTCCAATTGCACCATCAGCCGGCCTGGTGCAAGTTAATTTAGTTTAAAATGGAGATCGTAGCTGAACTGTGTCTATTTTTATGACCCCCACTGCTCACTTTGGACGGCATCTCACCATCATTGTAAATAATGTTCCATCATGGAAATGTGAGATCTGTCCAATTAAGGATGAAAGACAGGCTCCTGAGATAGCCGGCCAATCAGAGGATCAGCAGCCTTGAAATACCAGCAGCACAACCAGGAGAGCTCGGCACGGTGGCACAATGGTTAGCATTGCTGCCCCTCAGCGGGTCAATTCCGATCTTGAGTGACTGCCTGTGTGGAGCTTGCACATTCACCCCTTGTCAGCGTGGGCTTCCTCCGGGTGCTCCAGTTTCCTCCCACAGTCCCAAGATGTGCAGGTTCGGTGGATTGGCCATGCTAAATTGCCCGTTCGTGTCCAGGGATATGAAGGTTAGGTGGGGTTACGAAGATAGGGTGTGGGGAATGGGCCTAGGTAGGGAGTTCTTTCAGAGGGTCGGTGCAGACTCGATGGTCCGAATGGCCTCCTTCTGCACTGTAGAGATTCTATGATTCTAGGTGGACACCACTCAGGCATCTCAGGGAGCATGAGGGTGCCTCAACTTGGAGGCAGACAACAGATTGATGAATGCTGAAAGTTGAAGTCAACAGGCCTATCGAAGGGGAGGGGAAACCCATTTGGTGGATTCATTTGGACCGTGGATGCAACTTTTTATACCTTTGGCCTTATCACTGGACTGTGAGACCTCTGGCTCCCATGGCTACCCAACCTGCCACTGAGAGGCTGCTTTCACAGAGCTGCCAGGCTTGGCACTCAGTGGGAGGGTGCTCGGACTCTGGCAAGATCCATTGTCAGGCAGGTAGCCACTTCCATTGTTCACCTGTCTCTGCCAAGTTCCTCCCCAGAGGCAGGGAACACACAGGCTCGCCTATCCACTCTAATCTACAAGTCTGTTCCCAGCCCTCCCTTTAAGCTCACCTCTGTGGGACCGAGAAGAACCTGTCCTAAAATTTGGGAATCTGGGATTATGTTGTTCACGCTCATACAGAGAGCCCGTTGAACAGTGTCTCAGCTTTAAAATTCTCAACCTTGTTTTAAAAGCCCTCCATGGCCTTACCCCTCTCTACCTCTGTAATCCCTTCCACCTTCAGATCCTTCCGACATATCTGAGCTCCTCCAATTCTGGCCTCTTGCTCATTGCTGATTTTAATCACTCGACCCTTAGCTGCCTAGGCCCTAAGTCCAGGAATTCCCTCCCATAAACCTCTTCAACCCTCTACCTCTCTGTCCTCCTGTTGAACATCCCTTAAAACTTACCTCTTTGGCAAAACGTCTGATAATCTTTCTGAAGAAGGCCTAATGTGACTTAGTGTTCCTTTTTTTTGATGAGATGACACCACTATGAAATGCCTTGGGATGTTGAAGGTTCCATATGAATGCAAAATGTTGTAGTAGTTCTGTGGCTAAATTACTTAATTATTTATTCTGACTTTCTTCTTTTTGTTAAGGTTGTGCGCAATAGAGGCAAAATTGGGTCCCTAAGGCCATTGTGGAAAAGTGTGACTTAAATAGCAGAAACAAAAAATAAAAAGTGGTACCAGATGGTAACTAAGGTGGCAAACGTGCATTGGCCATATGGCCCAAGATTCATCCCTGCTCTGTGTTGAGTTAGCTGATCTGAATAGCAATAGAGGCACTGGAATTGGCTGCAGCAGGGAGAGGGAAGATCAATAAACACTGTTTCCTGATGTTACCCTGATGTGGGCTTATGTGTGAATGTCAGGTGACAACAGGGCAGCCTCAACTGTGATGCTCAACTTGCATTTGGGCAGCTTGGTGGCAACGTGGTTAACACTGCTGCCTCACAGCGCCAGGACTGGAGTGTGCCCATTCTATCCATGTCTGCGTGGCTTTCTTCCGGGTGCTCCAGTTTTCTCCCACACAGTCTAAAGATGTGCAGGTTAGGTGGATTGGCCATGCTAAATTGACCTTAGTGTCTAAAGATGTGCAGGTTTGGTGGGGTTATGGGAATAGGCGCGTAAGTGTGCCTAGGTATGGTGCTCTTTCTGAGTGTCAGTGCAAACTCGTTGGGCCGAGTGATCTACTTCTGCACTGTAGGGATTCGATGGATTATATGCCACCTTTAAGATAGGGGAATGTCCCAAGGAGCTTTTCAAACAAAATTTAACACTGAGACACATAAGAAGGAGTTAGGCCAGGGTGATCAATAGAAGTAAGCTTAAGGAGTGACAGGAGGAACACAGTGAGGAGGAGAGGTTTAGGGAGAGATTCAAGAATTTAGGGCCTGGGCTACTGAAAGGAAATAGCCTGCTAACCTGCGTGTTAAATCCAGAACCCTTGGAACCAAGACCAAGCCAGATTTTGGGTCTTCCTGGATTTCAGACAATAAAATTAGAATGCTTATAGAAACATTGAAAATAGGCACCATTCATTGTGATCGTGGCTGATCATCCAATTCAATAGCCTAATATCGCTTCCCCCCCATATCTTTTGATCCCTTTTGTCCCAAGTGCTATATCTAACTGCTTCTTGAAAACATAAATTGTGTTGGCCTCAACTACTTCCTATGGTATGAATTCCACAGGTTCACTACTCTCTGGGTGAAGAAATTTCTCTTCATTTCTGCCCTTAATGGTCTTCCCTGTATTCTCAGGCTGTTCTGGACACACCCACCATTGGGAACATCCTTCCTGCATCTACCCTGTCTAATCCTGTTAGAATTTTACAGGTTTCTATGAGATCCGCTCCCTCTTTTCTGAACTCCAGCAAATGCAATGCTAAACAATTCAAACTTTCCTCTTACGTCAGTCCCGCCATCCCAGGAAATGTCTGGTAAACCTCCGCTGCACTCCCTCCAGAGCAAGAACATCCTCCCTCAGATAAGGAGACCAAAACTGCACACAATATTCTAGGTGTGGCCTCACCAGGCCGTGTAAATTGCAGCAAGACATCCCTGTTTCTGTACTCGAATCCTCTCGCAATGAAGACCAGCATACAATTTGCCTTCTTTACTGTGTACTGTACCTGCAAGCTTATCTTCAGAGACTGGTGTACAAGGACACCCAGAGTCTCGCTGCACATTCCCCTCTCTCAATTTACAGCCATTCAGATAATAGTCTGCCTTCTCATTTTTTCTACCAAAGTGGATAACCTCGCATTTATCCAAATTATACTGCATCTGCCATTCGGTTCGATTCCCGTAACAGCCTCCCCGAACAGGCGCCGGAATGTGGCGACTAGGGGCTTTTTACAGTAACTTCATTTGAAGCCTACTTGTGACAATAAGCGATTTTCATTTTATTTGCCCACTCACTCAACTTGTCCAAATCACACTGAAGAAACTCTGCATCCTCCTCACAGCTCACCCTCCCACCCAACTTGGTGTCATCTGCAAATTTGGAGATATTACATTTTGATCCCTCATCTAAATCATTAATATATATTGTGAAAGCTGGGGTCCTAGCACTGATCCCTGCGGTACCCCACTGCCTGACAATTTGAAAAAGACCCATTAATTCCTACAGTTTGTTCCCTGCCTGTCAACCAGTTTTCTATCCATGTAAATACACTCCCTAATCCCATGCACTTTAATTGTACACACAAATCTCTTTTGTGGGACTTTGGCAAAAGCCCTCAAAGTCCAAATATACCATATCCACCAGCTTCCCTTTGTCAAGTCTATTAGGTACATCCTCGAAGAATTCCAATAGATTTGTCAAGCTATTTCTGTCTGATCCTGCCACTGTTTTCAAAGTGCTCAGTTATAAAATCTTTGATAATGGATTCTAGAATTTTCCCCACTATCGACGTCAGGCATACTGGTCTATAATTCCCTGTTGTCTCTCTACCTCCTTTTTTAAATAGTGGAATTACGTTAACTATCCTCCATCTGCAGGAACTGTTCTAAAGTCTATAGAATGCTGGAAGATGACCACCAATGTATCCATTATTTCTAGAGCCACTTCCTTTAGTACTCTGGGATGTAGATTATCAGGTGCTGGGGATTTATCAGCCTTCAATCCCACCAATTTCCCCAACACCATTTATCTATTAATATTGACCTCCTTCAGTTCCTCCCTTTCACTAAACCCTGTGTTCTCCAATATTTCTGGTATCTGAATTTGTCCTCATTTGTGAAGACAGAACCAAAGTATGTATTTAGTTGCTCAGCATTTCTTTTTCCCCTATTATACATTCCATTGTTTCTGACAGTAAGGGACCTACATTTGTCTTCACCAATCTTTCTTTCTTCACATGCCTACAGAAACTTTTATCATCAGTTTTTATGTTCCATGCAAGCTTACTCTCGTACTCTATTTTTCCCCTTTAAAAAAAAAATTTAGAGTACCCAATTAATTTTTTCCAATTAAGGGGCAATTTAGCATGGGCAATCCACCTGCACATTTTTGGGTTGTGGGGGCGAAGCCCACGCAAATTATAAACTGCTCCCACTCCTTGGATCTGTTGTTTTTCTTAGCCAATTTATATGCTTCTTCCTTGGATCGAATACTATCTGTAATTTTAGTTTTGTGCCAGACAGGAATAAACACTTGTTGCAGTTCCCCCATGCACTCCTTGAATGTTTGCCATTGACTATCCATTATTATCCCTTCAAGTAACTTTCCTCAATTTATCAAAACCAACTCACGTCCCATATCATCGTAGCTTCCTTTATTAAGATTCAGGACCCCTGGTTTCAGAATCAACTACTTCACTCTCCATCTTGATGAAAAATTCTATCATGTTATAGTCGCACATCGCCAAGGGGTCTCGCACAACTAGATTGCCAATGATTCCATTCTCATTACACAGTGCTCAGTTGAGGATGGCCTGTTCTCTAGTTGGTTCCTCAACTTATTAGTCCAGAAAACCACCCTGTTTCCACTCCAGGAATTCCTCATCCACGGTATTGTGGCTAATTTGATTTGTCCAATCTATATGCAGATTAAAATCACCCATAATTATCACATGCATCTCTAATTTCCTGTTTAATGCCATTCCCAACATCATCACTGCAGTTTGTGGTCTCTATACGGTGCCCACTAACATTTTTTGCCCCTTGGCGTTTCTCAGCTCTATCCATACAGATTATATAAGGATCCTTCCTGAATATTCCCTTATTTCCTCTTTTTTTATTTTCCCCTTATTATTTTTGATCCATGGATGATTAATGGGCATGAATCTTTAAGTCAGCCAGCAGAGAGGAGTGATGTTCAAATGTTACAGGAGAGCACACTCTGCAAGCCTGAACAGGAGACCTCAGACTTTTCGCCAGCAGAGAGAGAAATGCAGTGGGACTCGGTTCCATTGACGGGCTGGTGGTCAATCAATTGACCAAAAGGCTGTACTCTGCCTGACAACAGGTGGTGATTGGATCCTACCCCAGTGGGATGGTTCTCAGAGGCCTCGGGGAGCAGTTGAGTCCTAGACACCCAGAGTAAAGGACCTATTACTCTCTCTCTCCAGAAAGGCTGTGAGTTCTGTATTTCTGAAGCTACAGAGATTTGAATGACTTTACAGTAAAACCCTCAAACTGAAAGAAAAGTTGGAAGAGGAAAAAGGTGCTGGAATAACCATCTGAAACAAAGATTTTTTTTCCCTTTCATTTGTGATTTTTACCCCTCTGCTCCCCTCGGTGTTTGTTTGTCTTTTGTGTGTGCATGTGTGTGTAGTTAACTAGTTGTATTTACTGCATATTTCATTATAGTTGGAGATTGCAAGATTTCAAAGGGGCAATTTAGCACCCCAGCTTTGTTCAATTTCTCAGGGGAGGGGGGTCAGCGATAACCCCCTGCTTCTTAGGCTCTTAGCAGGTTATAGTTTGGAAGACCCTTTGTCTCAGCCACTGTCTTCGGCACCTCTGCCACCATCCCGGACCTGTTTCCGGAGTTATTTTCGAGCCTTCTGGTGACCAGGTGGCATGGGCGGAGTAGGCATCTGCACCACCACCTCCCGCTGGCACGGGCCCTGGGAGGAGCCTGAGGAGATTCCACTCAGTGTGGTGGAGGATTTGGCCCCGGAGGGCGACTGTCTGAATGCTGTCAGTCGTCCAGTGTCGGGAGCGCAGGGTGCACATGAGGCGCTCTGTAGCGGGGTGCGGGGCTCTCTCGTGCCTGACACTGTGTGGCACTTCACTCCCTCTGGGGTCTCCCGTAATCTGGCCCATCATAATTGAAGGTTCTTTTGTTTATCTGCCTCCGTAGATAGTTCAGGCAGTGTCCTATTGGGACCCCCTCCACCAACACCCCGACTCCCTCCCTCCCCACCACCCTCCTTTCCCCTCTCTCCCCACCACCCTCATTCCTTTCCCTTCTGTTGGTACAGAGGCAAGGGTATCTGGTCTCTCCAGCGCAAAGTTTAGTGCTTGTACCATTTGTTTTTGGTAGAAACGTGTTGTGAACTGTTTTAATAATCAGAGTATTCATTGGAACTGAGCAGAGGGTACCCTGCTTCTCCAACACAAAATTAGTGTTTGTACCGTTTGGCCTTTATATTTTTTTTACTGTTTTAATAAAAAGGATATGGCCAATCCACCTGCCCTGCACATTTTTCAGCTGTGGGGGTAAGAATGTGCAAACTTCACATTGACAGTGACCTGAGCCGGGATCCAGGTCCTCAGCGATGTGAGGCAGCAGTGCGCCACCGTGCCGCCCAGTCAATTTATAGTTTGACATTTTTTTGCTCACCAATTTGTTCTTTTCCTGTTCCAGTATTGTTTGAAATTCATGTTTAATGTTGTTTGAAACCTTAACTTTCTAAAATTTGTTTGTGCCCCCGCCGAGTGTGTGAAAAATTGAAATGTGGCCCCCCAGGGGTAAAGGTTAGAACATAGAACATAGAACATAGAACGATACAGCGCAGTACAGGCCCTTCGGCCCTCGATGTTGCACCGACATGGAAAAAAAAACTAAAGGCCATCTAACCTACACTATGCCCTTATCATCCATATGCTTATCCAATAAATTTTTAAATGCCCTCAATGTTGGCGAGCTCACTACTGTTGCAGGTAGGGCATTCCACGGCCTCACCACTCTTTGCGTAAAGAACCTACCTCTGACATCTGTCCTATATCTATCTCCCCTCAATTTAAAGCTATGTCCCCTCGTTCTAGCCACCTCCATCCGCGGGAGAAGGCTCTCGCTGTCCACCCTATCTAACCCTCTGATCATTTTGTATGCCTCTATTAAGTCACCTCTTAACCTTCTTCTCTCTAACGAAAACAACCTCAAGTCCATCAGCCTTTCCTCATAAGATTTTCCCTCCATACCAGGCAACATCCTGGTAAATCTCCTCTGCACCCGTTCCAAAGCTTCCACGTCCTTCCTATAATGAGGCGACCAGAACTGTACGCAATACTCCAAATGCGGCCGTACTAGAGTTTTGTACAACTGCAACATAACCTCATGGCTCCGAAACTCAATCCCTCTACCAATAAAGGCCAACACACCATAGGCCTTCTTCACAACCCTATCAACCTGGGTGGCAACTTTCAGGGATCTATGTACATGGACACCGAGATCCCTCTGCTCATCCACACTACCAAGAATTTTACCATTAGCCAAATATTCCGCATTCCTGTTATTCTTTCCAAAGTGAATCACCTCACACTTCTCCACATTAAACTCCATTTGCCACCTCTCAGCCCAGCTCTGCAGCTTATCTATGTCCCTCTGTAACCTGCAACATCCTTCCGCACTGTCTACAACTCCACCGACTTTAGTGTCGTCTGCAAATTTACTCACCCATCCTTCTGCGCCCTCCTCTAGGTCATTTATAAAAATGACAAACAGCAACGGCCCCAGAACAGATCCTTGTGGTACGCCACTCGTAACTGAACTCCATTCTGAACATTTCCCATCAACTACCACTCTCTGTCTTCTTTCAACTAGCCAATTTCTGATCCACATCTCTAAATCACCCTCAATCCCCAGCCTCCGTATTTTCTGCAATAGCCGACCGTGGGGAACCTTATCAAACGCTTTACTGAAATCCATATACACCACATCAACTGCTCTACCCTCGTCTACCTGTTCAGTCACCTTCTCAAAGAACTCGATAAGGTTTGTGAGGCATGACCTACCCTTCACAAAACCATGCTGACTATCCCTAATCATATTATTCCTATCTAGATGATTATAAATCGTATCTTTTATAATCCTCTCCAAGATCTTACCCACCACAGACGTTAGGCTCACCGGCCTATAGTTACCGGGGTTATCTCTACTCCCCTTCTTGAACAAAGGGACCACATTTGCTATCCTCCAGTCCTCTGGCACTATTCCTGTAGCCAATGATGACCTAAAAATCAAAGCCAAAGGCTCAGCAATCTCTTCCCTGGCTTCCCAGAGAATCCTAGGATAAATCCCATCCGGCCCCGGGGACTTATCTATTTTCACCTTGTCCAGAATTGCCAACACTTCTTCCCTACGCACCTCAATGCCATCTATTCTAATAGCCTGGGTCTCAGCATTCTCCTCCACAATATTATCTTTTTCTTGAGTGAATACTGACGAAAAGTATTCATTTAGTATCTCGCTTATCTCCTCAGCCTCCACACACAACTTCCCACCACTGTCCTTGACTGGCCCTACTCTTACCCTAGTCATTCTTTTATTCCTGACATACCTATAGAAAGCTTTTGGGTTTTCCTTGATCCTACCTGCCAAAGACTTCTCATGTCCCCTCCTTGCTCGTCTCAGCTCTCTCTTTAGATCCTTCCTCGCTTCCTTGTAACTATCAAGCGCCCCAACTGAAACTTCATGCCTCATCTTCACATAGGCCTCCTTCTTCCTCTTAACAAGAGATTCCACTTCTTTGGTAAACCACGGTTCCCTCGCTCGACCCCTTCCTCCCTGCCTGACTGGTACGTACTTATCAAGAACATGCAATAGCTGTTCCTTGAACAAGCTCCACATATCCAGTGTGCCCAACCCTTGCAGCCTACTTCTCCAACCAACACATCCTAAGTCATGTCTAATGGCATCATAATTGCCCTTCCCCCAGCTATAACTCTTGCCCTGCGGGGTATACTTATCCCTTTCCATCACTAACGTAAAGGTCACCGAATTGTGGTCACTGTTTCCAAAGTGCTCACCTACCTCCAGATCTAACACCTGGCCTGGTTCATTACCCAAAACCAAATCCAATGTGGCCTCGCCTCTTGTTGGCCTGTCAACATATTGTGTCAGGAAACCCTCCTGCACACATTGTACAAAGAACGACCCATCTAATGTACTCGAACTATATCTTTTCCAGTCAATATTTGGAAAGTTAAAGTCTCCCATAACAACTACCCTGTTACTTTCGCTCTTTTCCAGAATCATCTTCGCCATCCTTTCCTCTACATCCCTAGAACTATTAGATGGCCTATAGAAAACTCCCAACAGGGTGACCTCTCCTTTCCTGTTTCTAACCTCAGCCCATACTACCTCAGAAGAAGAGTCCCCATCTAGCATCCTTTCCGCCACCGTAATACTGTCCTTGACTAGCAGCGCCACACCTCCCCCTCTTTTGCCCCCTTCTCTGAGCTTACTAAAACACCTAAACCCCGGAACCTGCAACAACCATTCCTGTCCCTGCTCTATCCATGTCTCTGAAATGGCCACAACGTCGAAGTCCCAGGTACCAACCCATGCTGCCAGTTCCCCTACCTTATTTCGTATACTCCTGGCATTGAAGTAGACACACTTCAAACCACCTACCTGAACACTGGCACCCTCCTGCGAAGTCAAATCTGTGCTCCTGACCTCCATACTCTCAATCTCCCGTACCCCAAAACTACAATCCAGGTTCCCATGCCCCTGCTGAATTAGTTTAAACCCCCCCAAAGAGCACTAACAAATCTCCCCTTGTTGGACAAGTATGATCTGTTATGTTGAAGGAGCCAGCACTAACCTGTCTGAGGCACCAGCATTAGCCAGATTGAGGAGCCAGCATTGACTGTTGATCATCAGTAAAGTGACGGAAGGAGTCATCAACAGTGCTATCAAAGGGCATTTACTCAGCAATAACCCGCTCACAGACGCTCAGTTTTTCTTTCACCAGGGTCACTCATGCCTGACCTCATTACAGCCTTGGTTCAAACATGGACAAAAGAGCTGAACTTCAGAGGTGTGGCAAGAGTGACTGCCCTTGACATCAAGGCAGCATTTTAAAAAGTGTGGCATCAAGGAATGCTAGCAAAACCAATGTCAATGGGAATCGGGAGAAAACCTTCCGATGGTTGGAGTCAAACCTAGCACAAAGGAAGATGGTTGTGGTGGTTGGAGGTCAATCATCTCAGCTTCAAGACATCACTGCTGAAGGTCCTCACGAAAGTGTCCTAGGCCCAACATCTTCAGCTGCTTCATCAATGACCTTCCTTCCATTATATGGTCAGACGTGGGGATGTTTGCTGATGATTGCACAATATGCAGCACCCTTCTCGACTCCTCAGATCCTAAAGCTGTCCAGTCCAAATGCAGCAAGGCCTAGACAATATCCAGGCTTGAGCTGACAAGTGGCAAGTAACAATCATGCCACGCAAGTGCTTGGCAATAGCCACCTTCAGCAAGAGAGGGCCTAACCATCATTCCTTGGCATTCAACATCCTGGGGGTTACCGTTGTCATAGAATCATAGAATTTACAGTGCAGAAGGAGGCCATTCAGCCCATCGAGTCTGCACCGGCCCTTGGAAAGAGCATCCTACCCAAGCCCACATCTCCACCCTATCCCCATAAGCCAGTAACCCCACCCAACACTAAGGGCAATTATGGACACTAAGGGCAATTTAGCATGGCCAATCCACCTAACCTGCACATCTTTGGACTGTGGGAGGAAACCGGAGCACCCGGAGGAAACCCACGCACACATAGGGAGAATGTGCAGACTCTGCACAGACAGTGACCCAAGCCGGGAATCGAACCCGAGACCCTGGAGCTGTGAAGCAATTGTGCTACCCACTATGCTACTGTGCTGCCCGTTGTGGTGACTACCAGGGCCTCGCGCTTCGGCCCAATTAAAATTGGCCATTTTAAATTAAGAATTCGGCACTTTAAAACAAGCCACAGTCATTCCAGCACAGCCTCATGGGAATTCAAACTGGCCAAGTTTGAATACAGGAGAGGTCAGACAGGCTGTCAACACATGTCCGGACCTGCCTTATCAATCAGTCTGTGATCTATTGACGCATCAATAGATAGTCAATCGATTGATATACACCGGTGTTTCGTTGCAAACCCAGGCCGGGCCAGACTCTTGGGTGCCCAGAGTTCCCGCTGTCACCTTATTTGGCAAGATGTATGCAAACACGACCATGGGAGATGGACACTAGGGGCAGGCGCAGGTGACCTGTCAATTGGGCGTCAATCAGATCATTGGACACTAAAACCCCCTTTCGACACCCCATTGGCAAAAGACCACAGAAAGTGATAAAAGAGCACGATGCCAAAGGGGGATAAAAGTAGGCACTTCAGATCATTCGGCCACAAAGACAAGGTGTGGACGTGACCTTGACCAAAGGAGAGAAGAGAAGGGACGGGAGGGAAGGGTGGGGGAGGGGGGGGGGGGTTTGTGGGGGGGGGGGGGGGGGGGGGAAGAGACTGCCAGCAAGAACCACCTTTGTGAAGACAGACCAGAGGAATGTATTGATCAGACCCATAGCCCTACCAATCTACCTTTGTGGGTAGTATACACTGATCTTGGGTAACTCTAGTATTTTGTGGGTAATTTAAGAGTTAGTGGTGTTAAATAAATATTGTTGAATTTGAACTTGTGTTTGTTTGCTCTCCTTGTTAATAAAGATACCCTAGGTAAAACCATTGAGTGAGTGAACTGGTTGAAAGTATCTGAGGTTTTACAGATACAACATTTGTCACCCCAGATGGGACTCAAACCCATTGCAAGTTGCCGAGAACAACACCGCGGAAGTGTGAGAGAGATAGTCGGAACTAAGCTCAGATGTCCAAATTAAAGGAGGACAAAGAGGAACAGGCTAACCAAATAAAACGAGAGAGAGAGAGATGCAGATAACACAATTACAGCAAGACATGGTGGGTGCCACCAGGCACCTTCACCAATTAGAAGCCAACGTAGCACAGAGAGAGGAGCGATACCGGCTCTACCTCATACATATGAGCCAGTTTCAGGCCCAGTACAATAAGGCAAATCAAAAACAACAGCGCGCCATTAGTGACAAATACCGTGCTTTAGCACAATTGGAAGAATTAAAATTAAAATGCAGCGACCTGCAGGCTGCAGTAAAAATCTTCCATCAAACAGAGAAAGACAATAGTGCCTGCACAACCAACCATACCAAATGCCTGCGTGAGATAGACAGACTACAACCCCAACTTGCTATTAAAAGGTGGGTAATGTGCGCTTACACCACACATTCTGGGGACAGCGACCCAAGTATAGAATGGGAGGAATTAGAAGAGTCGCAGCTTTGCGACCGCCAACCCTACTACTGACTGGACTCCGCTTCAAGCGGCGGTGCCCACCTCCCCCCTTGAAGTACTCCCAGAAATGACCCCTACCCCGCTGCACCCAGTACCGACCCCTAACCCGATGAATCCGGTCACCACCCGCAGACAGGACGGAGAGAACCCCCATGTAATCTACGTAACACCCTAAGCCATGACCCAGCTCACCGATATTGCAAGATCAATCGGGATATTCGAACCCTCCGAGGGACCCAAACGCTCTTTTTGACAATCTCTCACAGGACTGGCTTCTAAATGGCCTGGATGAGGCAGAGGATGTAAAGTTAATGCTATTGTATTTAAGCACCGTGATTCATTCTGCCCTACCCGCTCTCCAAAATGTAGCAGGGGGAGTCCTCCCAGACATGAAAGCAGCCGTGCTGACTGCTGCAGGATACAATAGGGATGACCCGGTAAAAGGCTTAAACAAATGGCAACAGAAACAAGGGGAACACCCAACAGCGTTTGCTGGCCGCCTCTGGAACCAGTTTATTGGCGTATTTGGACCATTAAATAGAGCCCAATTAGACCCACACCACCGCTCCACGTGGATCCGCACTCTAATAGCCATTGCCACAGACAGCTATTACAAAGCATGTGAGGACTACGACTCTGAGGATAACACACATAATGGGCTATCCGCAAAATGACTCATGCCTGGGAACGCACCGTTAAACAGCTAAACACCCCTAAACCCACCAAACCTGGGAAGATGGGGGGGGGGGGGGCACAACCACAGTGTTACAACTGCGGCCAACCTAACGATTTCTCCTGGGACTGTGGGCCCCACCCAACAATCCCCACAACCGGCTCCACGTCCAAACGGTGATACACCCCGACCCATGCCCTGGATGGACCAGCATGACAGGCCACCATAACCCGAGTAGAGAACCCCGACACTCCCTTTGGACTGTACCCCCAAATAGAATGCTCCAATGGCCTCCAAGTGGTCATTACATCTGATCTTCGTTGATGGAGACCAGGACTGATTGATGCTGGCCTCATGATGCGCCAGTGGGGCCAGTGAATCCTGGAGCCAGGAGACTCCAGCATCAACCGGGTTGCACATATTTGGGTTTAAGACTTATTTAAATATGCTGATCCAGATCGTGTCAAATGCTGCGGGTCGGGAGCATTGCGATTAACTCGGTGATTCGGTGCATGGTGCAAATCCCATTTAGAGGCTCTCCTGCTACTCACCGGGAATAGTGGGTTCAACACCAGGCACAACGCGCGCGAATCATGCCCTAAATCTCTCTTCTTCCATTCTGCTTGAGAATTTTCAGCATTTCCATTTTTAGTAACTAGGTTGTGACCATCTGTGAGGCAACACATTTTATTAAGAGTTGACATAGTTGGAAATTTTTACCTATTTGAACTTAATTTATATCATGTCGTTACTATGAAATTTGGTTTGGTTTATAAGGAGTTAATTCCTAGAAAAAGAGTTATCCAGGATAGTATCAAAAGCAGAAACAACCAGACAAAGTAGTCGGGGGGAGGGGAGGGGGTGATTATAAACTCACAATACAATACAAATTTGAGACAATGAGACAGTCGTTAGAACATTCCCAAGAGGTTTACACCTGTAATGCTGGAATGGTTTAATTTCAGAGGCACCTGCAGGGATCTTAGCAAAACGGACAATGCTGTTGCCATGGTTTCCACGCTGGGGCAGGCAGAGGCAGACTCTCCATTGAAGGTGATAGCTTTGAATGGGAGCTCAGTGAGCCAGAACTCAAAACACAAAGAGAACAAGAGCTGGGGAGGTGTTTGAGGTCAAGCTTTTATCTTCCTCACTTACTGGGAGAAACAAACTGCAGCATGTTTTAGTCAGGAGAGAGGCAGAAATGGCACACTTTCTAAAGTCAACACTAGTCAGTAGCAAAGCTGAATTACAATCTTTGTGTTATATTATTAATGATGGTACGGTATGGGGGTAATTGTGGGTGTTAAGGGGCTGTTAGTTGCATATTACTGCTTGTTGCTATACTTGTTGTTATATTTTTATATTTTCTGTAAAAAATTCCAATAAAAATTATTTTAAAAAAAAATTAATGATGTTACGCGTCAATATACAATAGATGTACAATCTTATTGTTAACTATTTTTTCCAATCACCTGTATAGCATATGTAAATGTAGCTTACCTCTGGCTGTGTCTCAAAACTCAAGATTGACACTGCAGTGTAGTACTGAGCGAGTGCTACACTGTCAGAAGTGCTGTCTTTAGATAAAACATTAAACCAAGGCCCTATTTGCCTGCTCAGATGGATAGAAAAGGTCCCAAGACATTATTTTTGAAGAAGAGCAAGAGGAGTTAGCCCTGGTGTCCGAGCTCATATTTATCCCTCAATCAACATCAGAGAAAGGGATTATCTGGTTATTATCACATTGTGGATTGTGGGAGTTTACAGGGAACAAGTTGGCAGCCGTGTTTCCTACATTATAACAGTGACTACATTTCATCGAAGTATTTCATTGGCCATAAAGCGCTTTGAGACATATTAAGGTTGTGAAAAGCGCTATATAAATGCAGGTAGGGCGCAATATATTAGCGGCACATGTTCGAAACACGGTAGCCAGGATGCACAATAGAGGTTTTATTGTTTACAACCCTGAGCTCATGCAATTGAGCATAAAGGATGCACATCTAATTGTAAGAAGTGTGAAGCCTACTTGTGAGTGTTGACCAGAGATGCTGAAGTTAAAGAATGCATAAAGAATGCATAGTTAATTTTGTTGGACCACTCGGAAATATTCTCCACATTAAATCAGGAGATGCAGAGGCAATTGGACCCCCGAGCCTATTCCGTCATTCACTCAGATCAGGATTTACCATTTCCTTCTCTCCCACCATCCTAATCATTCAGTTCAAGCTCAGATCATTCACACCAGAAGCAGCTACTGCCACTCCTCAGCAACACCACTATCACATTATTCATGACTTCAGCCTAAAACAAAGCTTCATGAAGTCCATTTCCAGGAATATATATTTTTCCAAAATCCAAACTAGGCCTCAAACTTCTTACACAGTACCTTTCCCAGTTGTCTATCACTGTTGCCCTGCTTCCTTTTTGGGTTTATGGAGGATATTGTTGTACATCCTTCACCTCTAAGATTTTCATGGACTAGGTCACACTGAAATTAATATTCGTTATTCAATGAAGCTAATGAGATGAGAAGATATAATTATGCATTAAGTAGCAATAACAATAAAGGGGCCTCACGGTGCCTCAGCTGCCAGGGCAAAGGACCCCACAATGTCCCTTCAAAACGTAATGTTTGGAAGGCTAACAATCTCGGGACAAAGATAAAGGGATCCACACCCTTTATTGAAGTTAGATTGGAGAGGGAGGAGTCAGGTGACATGAATTTCTAGCTGGTAGAACAAGTAATATTGCCTTGTGGTGTTAAAGAACCTCAATCTGCCATTTTCACATCAACCTAACAGCAGCATAGAAAAGGGGCTCTGCCAAGGCTAAATATTGGGGGGGAAAAGAATTGGGTACACTAAATTTAAAAAAAAGGTGAATGGAGATTGCTTGACGACTGAAAAAAAACCTGGCCTATATTTTTATAAAATATATACATGTTGACACCATACAAGTGCCAGCCAATGACCATCTCCAACAAGAGAGGATCTAACTATCGCCTCCTGTCATTTAATGGTATTACCATCATTGATTCCCCGCCTATCAACATACTGGGAATTACCATTGACCAGAAACTGAACTGGGCCAGCCATATAAATACTGTGGCCATCAGAGCAAGTCAAAGACTAGGACTCCTGCGGCAAGTAGCTCACCTCCTAAATACCCCCCCTCCCCAAAGCTTGTCCACCATCTACAAGTCACAAGTCAGACGTGTGATGGAATACTCTCTCCTTGCCTGGATGTGTGCAACTCCAACAACACTGAAGAAGCTCAACACCATCCAGGACAAAGCAGCCGCTCAATTGCTACCCCTCCCACAAACATTCAGAACCTCCACCACCGACAAACAGTGGCAGCAGTGTATACCGTCTACAAGATACTCTGCATGAACTCAGAGTTTTTTAGACAGCACTTTCCAAATCCACGACCATTACCATCGAGAACAACAAGGGCAGCAGATACCTGGGAGCACCACCACCTGGAGCTTCCCCTCCAAGTCACTCACCATCCTGACTTGGAAATATAGATAGCTCATTATCCGTGAGAGACCCTAATGATCCCCTGTGATCGCAGAGACCAAATTCAAAGGGAGCTATACAAAGATCATCTACATTTCATAAGCAGGACCAGGCTAACCAGAGCTGATTCAGCTGCTAGGGCAAAGGATCCAACAATGTCCCTTCAAAATGCAATGTTTGGAAGGTTAGTAATCTCAGGACACAGCCAAAGGGATCCACACCCTTTATTGAAGCCAGATTGGAGAGGGGGGACTCAGGTGACGAGAATTTCTAGCTTAGAACAAGTAATATTGCCTTGTGGTGTCAAAGAACCTCAATCTGCCATTTTCCCACCAACCTAAAAGCAGCACAGAAAAGGGGTTCTGCCAATGCTAAATATTGGTCCCCATCCATACTGGAGCCTTTGTACCATTGTCTACAAGACTGATTCATCTCTGTAAGCCTGTCTCATTGTGGAGGTCATTGCTGTTGGAAAAGTGAATTATCCAGCATCAGTTTTTAACCTACCGATCTCTGTGAAGGAATGCCCAATTTGCCTTTGATTCTGGTCTCTCAACTCACATGAAAGAATAAGTTCTCTGTGGAACTGTAAGTATTTCTTTCTCTGTCCCTCTTCTTTTGTACGAGTGCACATGAGGTTACGTAGTGACCCTATCTCCCCGTTTTGAGTGTGTGCAAATAAATTAACCCTCGAGTTCATCCCATCTCATGTTCACTGTGGGGTTATTAATAGGGAATTGGAATCATGCCAAACTGATGGTTGGGAATCAGATTAGCGCTTTAAAATCAAAACACCTTTCTGCTTATGGAAGGGTGGTGACATGAGAAATCAGGGCTGTTTAAATTATTCCCCCTACCTCTTGTCCTTAATAGGATTGGAGTGGTTGGCACAGTGATGCAGTGGTTAGCACTGCTGCCTCGTGACACCGAGGACCCAGGTTCGATCCTGGACCCGGGTCACTGGCCATGTGGAATTTGCACATTCTCCTCATGTTTGCATGGGTCTCACCCCCACAACCCAAAGATGTGCAGGCTAGTTGGATTGGCCATGCTAAATTACCTTTAATTGGAAAAAAAAGAATTGGGTACGCTAAATTAATAAAAAAATACAATAGGATTGGAGATAGGGGTTTGGATTAATTAGCTATCTCATTCAAAGGGTCACCTCTGATATAATGGACTGGATTTTCATGGCATTGAACCAAGTCAGGAGGCCTTTAAAATGGTGGGTAGAAACCAATTATGGGACTTGTCCCCATTCCCATTTCAAACAATTTTTGCTGGCATGGTATAATGGTGCATGTAGCGAGCCATCTGGAAATACGTTCAGTGGAAACAGTTGTCAGATAGCCTCATTATGAATGCTTGGCTGAACTCCCAAGACTGGCTAATCCACTTAACTCAGCTGGCAATGTTCAAACAGCTGCAGAGGGGAATACAAACTTTGTTTGACTGACGATCTCTATTGCCTTTTAATAAGTTGTTATTTCTTTGATGTGGTGTTGCAATGTGTTTATTTGCACAAGATTAAGAGGTCTGAATTAGATAATAGCTTCTGGCATTGACTCTGCGAATGGCTGTGATCGATTGGCACTGGACAAGGCACAAGGATTGAGGGCTGAAAAGTCATGATTATAATCAGGCCAATGTCCCACTACCATCCGCTCACCTCCTTTGCTGTCCACAGCCTGTCTCTGGAGATGGAGGACCCAACTACATCCCACCCCAAAAATGAAAATGTAAAGTGCGAGGTCCTCTTTAACAGAGATGGGTCAGGAACTTTCCCAACTCTCAATATCCATCTCATTAATGAAAATTGGCCCATTTGGTCTAATGGCCTCCTGTTGCATGACAACATTTTACGATTATGTTCCTGAAGCTTGCCCTGGCGGTCAGTACAGCATGCCAGATTCCAGGGGTTTCAGCTCTCTATGAAATATTCTGCACAGTGTCAGCTTGCACATACAATGTCGAACACTAACTTGACATTCCCTCCCCAACCCCCACCCTCACCATAAAGCTGTGTTTCACTGGAACCTCAAAAATCAGGGCTACAATTAAATTACTACCCTTTGCCTTTTCATTTCTTTTCACGCCATTGTCTGCCAATGCTGCTGCCTCCTTTGTTCTCGGATGGAATCAGAAATTCCCTTTTGGCTGCAGTTTCACAGGCACCAAGCACTCTAGCACTCTCCAGCAGTGCCTTGTTCGAGTGATTTTTCATGTGTGAGTGTTGACAGGCATAAAAATCCTTGGAGTGCATTATGGCCAAGGTGAAACATGTCATCATCAATATTCACGCAAAAGTACTTCCAGAAAGCGCTAACTGACACAAAGATAGGCCGGGTGACTTGGGTTAGAGAAAAATATAGGCAGGATGGTCAAATGGGCAGAAAAGTGGCAGATGGAATTTAATCCTGAAAAGTGAGAGGTGTTATACTTTGGAAGGAGCAATTTGACAAGGAAATATTCAATGAATGGCACCACACTGGGAAGTCCTGAGGAACAAAGAGACCATGGCGAGTTTGTAAATAGATCTCAGAAGGCAGAAGGGCAGGTTCATATGGTGGTGGAAAAGGCATATGGTACACTTGCTGGCGGTTGTCACCACTGATGGATATATATATACACATACACACACACACATGTGTTTTACGGTAAGGCCCCTGTACTACAGGTATGGGGGTAGATCCCTGCCTGCTGGCTCAGCCCAGTAGGCGAGTATAAGTATTTGTGCTCCCCATACAGCAGTCATTTTGTCAGCTGCTGTAGGAGGCCACTCATCTTAGTGTAATAAAGCCTCAATTACATTCTACTCTTACCTTCTCGTAATTGATAGTGCATCAATTTATTACACTGAGATTTTTCAGAGATGGACCTCTGCATCAAGCCAAATCGCCTCCAGCTGCATCCTCAAGCAGACAATGCCAAAAAGGACTTTGAACATTGGCTCGCCTGTTTTGAAGCGTATATTGGGTCTGCGCCAGACGCAATCCCAGAAGCACAGAAGCTCCAGGTTCTGTACACGCGGCTGAGCTCCAACATCTTTCCCCTCGTCCAGGACACGCCGACCTACGCTCTCACTTACGGTCGCCTCACGCAACGTTCAGGCCTATGCCCCGACCGTGCAGCCCACCCCCCCCTGTGCATCGTGGACCCCGCCGACGGTCACCCCATCATGGACCCCATCAGCGACCGCCCCCAGCCAACCTCATGCTTGTGCTGCGCGGCAGCCAACCAACCCCGGGGACCCAAATGCTACTTCTGTAGGCAGTCAAAACATGCCCGACAGCGCTGCCCGGCTTGGAGCACTCTCTGCAAGGTCTGTGGCAAGAAGGGACATTTCGCTGTAGTGTGCCAGGCCCGCTCAATCGGCTCTATTTTCCCGGAACCCCCCCGTGCGGCCAGTGGGCGCCGCCATCTTCTCCTCCTCGGGCCACAAGCAGCCAGTGGGCACCGCTATCTACCCCTCCTCGGACAACCTGCGGCCTGTGGGCGCCGCCATCTTGCTCTACTCACAACATGTGCGGCTCATGGGCGCCGCCATCTTGTCTCTCTTACCTGCCATCTTGCCTGCCCCAGGATACGTGCAGCCCCAGGGCGCCACCATCTTACCACACCCAGGACATGTGCGGCCCGTGGGCGCCGCCATCTTACCCGCCTCAGGACCCCTGCCCATTGGGCACCTCATCAGGCTGCTCATTGCCTGCAACCGCCGACGACCAGCCCTGTCTCGCCTCAGTCACAATTGACCAGTCTCGAACACACAACCTCACGACTGCTTCAACAAAGGTGAAGGTCAACGAGCACAAGATCGCCTGCATGCTGGACTCTGGGAGCACTGAGAGCTTCATTCACCCCAATACGGTAAGGCGCTGCTCCCTTGCGGTACGCCCTGCTAACCAGAGAATCTCCCCGGCCTCTGGATCCCACTCTGTGGCGATCCGGCGGTACTGCATCGCCACCCTCACCGTGCAGGGCGTGGAGTTCAGAGGCTTCTGCCTCTACTTCTTCCCCAACCTCTGTGCTGCCTTGCTACTCGGCCTGGACTTCCAGAGCAACCTCCAGAGCCTAACCCTGAAATTTGGCAGGCCCCCTACCACCCCTTACCGTTTGCGGCCTTGCGACCCTTAAGGTCGACCCGCCTACCCTTTTTGCAAACCTAACCCCAGATTGCAAACCTGTCGCCACCAGGAGCAGACGGTACAGTGCCCAGGACAGGACCTTCATCAGGTCTGAAGTCCAGCGGCTGCTTCAGGAAGGTATCATCGAGGCCAGCAACAGCCCCTAGAGAGCCAAAATGGTATTGTATAAAACTGGGGTGAAAAACAGGATTGTCATTGACTACAGTCAGACCATCAATCGGTACACGCAGCTCGACGCGTACCCCCTCCCACACATATCTGATATGGCCAATCAGATTGCACAGTACCGGGACTTCTTGACAGTGGACCTGAAATCTGCCTACCACCAGCTCCCCATCCGTAAGGCAGACCGCCCATACACGGCGTTTGAAGCAGACGGCCGCCAATACCACTTTCTTAGGGTTCCCTTCAGCGTCACCAACAGGGTCTCGGTCTTCCAACGGAGATGGACCGAATGGTTGACTGGTACGGACTGCAGGCCACTTTCCTTTTCTTGGACAATGTCACCATCTGCGGCCACGGCCAGCAGGACCATGACGCCAACCGTTCCAAATTCCTCCACACCGCCACTCTCCTCAACCTCACGTATAACAAGGAGAAGTGCGTGTTCAGCATGAACCGCTTAGCCATCCTTGGCTATGTGGTCCAGAATGGAGTTCTGGGGCCTGATCCCGATCACATGCGCCCCCTTATGGAACTCCCCCTCCCCCACTGCCCCAATGCCCTCAAACGATGCCTGGGGTTCTTTTCGTATTACGCCCAGTGGGTCCCAAACTATGCGGACAAGGCCCGCCCACTCATTCAATCCACCATTTTTCCCCCCGACGGCCGAGGCTCACCAGACCTTCAACAGTATCAAGGTCGACATCGCCAAGGCCGCGATGCATGCGGTCGACGAGACGCTGCCCTTCCAAGTCGAGAGCGATGCATCAGATGTTGCTTTGGCCGCCACCCTCAACCAAGCGGGCAGGCCTGTTGCATTCTTTTCCCGAACCCTCCATGCCTCCGAAATTCGGCACTCCTCCGTCAAAAAGGAGGCCCAAGCCATCGTTGAAGCTGTGTGGCATTGGCGGCATTACCTGGCTGGCAGGAGATTCACTCTCCTCACTCACCAATGGTCGGTTGCCTTCATGTTTAACAACACACAGGGCAGCACGGTAGCCTAGTGGTTAGCACAGCTGCCTCATGGTGCTGAGGTCCCAGGTTCGATACCGGCTCTGGGTCACTGTCCGTGTGGAGTTTGCACATTCTCCCCGTGTCTGCGTGGGTTTCGCCCCCACAACCCAAAAATGTGCAGATAGGTGGATTGGCCACACTAAATTGCCCCTTAATTGGAAAAAATAATTGGGTAATCTAAATTTACAAAAAAAAATGTTTAACAACACACAGCAGGGCAAGATCAAAAACGATAATATCTTGAGGTGGAGGTTTGAGCTCTCCACCTGTAACTACGAGATTTTGTGTCGCTCAACAAACCCCCCCGATGCCCTATCCCGAGGTACATATGCCAACGCACAAGTCGACCTTGCAAGACAATCTCTGTCACCCAGCGGTCACACGTTTTTACCATTTCATCAAGGCCCGCAATCTGCCCTACTCCATCGAAGAAGTCAGGGCGATTACCAGAGACTGCCAGGTCTGCGCGGAGTGCAAACTGCACTTCTACCGGCCAGACCGTGCGCGCCTGCTAATGGCCTCCAGCCTCTTTGAACGCCTCAGCATGGACTTCAAAGGGCCCCTCCCCTCCACCGACTGAAACACGTACTTCCTCAGTGTGGTCGATGAATATTCCCGATTCCCCTTTGCCATCCCATGCCCCGACATGACGTCTGCCACCATCATCAAAGCCCTCAACACCATCTTCGCTCTGTTCGGCTTCCCCGCCTACGTCCACAGCGACCGGGGATCCTCATTCATGAGCGATGAGCTGCGCCAGTTCCTGCTCAACAGGGGCATTGCCTCGAGTAGGATGACCAGCTACAACCCCAGGGAAAACGGGCAGGTGGAGCGGGAGAATGGGACAGTCTGGAGGGCCATCCAGCTGGCCCTACGGTCCAGAAATCTCTGGAGGTCCTCCCCGACGCACTCCACTGCATTTGGTCGCTCCTGTGCAGTGCAACTATTGAAACCCCCCCATGAACGTCTCTTTGCTTTCCCTAGGAAGTCCACCTCCGGGGTTTCGCTCCCAACATGGCTGGCAGCTCCAGGACCCATTCTCCTCCGTAGACACATGCGACTCCACAACGCGGACCCGTTAGTTGAGAGGGTACAGCTACTCCACGCCAACCCGCAGTACGCTTACGTAGCGTTACCCAACGGCCGCCAAGACACAGTCTCCCTCAGGGACCTGGCACCAGCTGGTTCCACATACACACACCCCCTCTGCCCCGGCGCCACCCTCCCTTCCCCCGGCGCACCCCACCGCAGCCCCCGCTCCAGGACAATCCATTCTCCCCTTCCTCCCACCCGGGAATGAAGAGGTATATAGTTTTTCACCACCCCCGCTGCAGGTACGGAGGTAGATCCCTGCCTGCTGGCTCCGCCCAGTAGGTGGAATATAAATACGTGTGCTCCCCATACAGCAGCCATGTAGGAGGCCACACATCTCAGTATAATAAAGCCTCAATTACATTCTACTCTTGTATTCTCGTAATTGATAGTGCATCACTTGCCTTTATCAATCATAGATTACAAAAGCAAGGAAGTCATGTTGGAGTTATATAGAACATTGGTGAGGCCACAGCTGGAGTACTGTGTGCAGTTCTGGTCGTCACATTACTGGTCGTCACTTTTTAGGAAGGATGTGATTGCACTGGAGCGGCTGCAGAGGCGATTCACCAGGATGAAGAGGGGTTGGATAGTCGTGGGTTGTTTTCCCTGGAGCAGAGAATACAGGAGCGACATGATCGAGGTGTACAAGATTATGAGGGGCATGGACAGGTTGGATAGGGAACAACTGTTCCCCTTAGTTGAAGGGTCGGTTATGAGGGGACACAAGTTCAAAGAGAAGGGCGGGAGGTTCAGGGGAGATTTGAGGAAAACCCATTTACCCAGTGGTGAAGGTCTGGAACGCACTGCCTGGGAGGGTGGTAGAGGCGGGTTGCCTCACATCCTTTAAAAAGTACCTGGATGAACACTTGGCAAGTCTTAACATTTGCGGCTATGTGCCAAGTGCTAGCAAATGGGATTAGGATTGGCAGATCAGGTGCCTTTCAGACAGTGGTGCGGGCTCGATGGGCCGAAGGGCCTTTTCTGCACTGTATTTTTCTGTGATTCTATACGGATGAGGAGTGAGAACAGGGGCTGATCTTCCTCACTCTAATTCCATGGTACTAAGGATAATTGTAGTGCTTCCACTGCTATCCGGATTGAGATCAGGTAACAGAGTCAATAAAGCAGGGGCCGTTCTGGTATTTATATTACATATGCAGCTACGATGGGAGATTGGAAAAGTTTAGGTGTAACCCAAAATATGTGGAGGAATCACATAGGATTACTGTAAAGTCTCAGGCACGCAATCACACGGAAGCAATTCCACAAAAAGGATTGTGAATCTGTGGAATTCCCTGCCCAATGAAGCAGTTGAGGCTACCAGGTTAAATGTTTTTAAGACAAAAGGTGGATAGATTTTTGAACAATAAAAGAATAAAAGGTTACGTAGAGCGGACGGGTAAGTGGAGCTGAATCCACAAAAAGATCAGCCATAATCTTATTGAGGGGCCAGACGGCCTATTCCTGCTCCTAGTTCTTGCGTCCTTATGTCAGAAAACTCAATATTTTTTAACCTCTTTAATACAACTCCTACTTCCCGAAGGGTTTCCCGGCCCACACTCAGGTTGGGTATTTATGTCCCATGGGGCCCTTCGTTTAAGGGTGTAGCGCCGCCCCCTCATTTGGGGAGATCATATACAGGTGAGGCCATAGGGACTATGACGTTGCAGACCCCATGTTTCCGGTAAGGTTATAACAATTACCAACTCTGGCAGGGCCAGATATTCCTCAAGGTTTCACCATAGAACCTTTCATATTCAACCACACACTAAAACAACCATTTTCTCCTCCACTAAATAAACCAAAGAGTTCAAAGAAAATGGATTCAAAACGTTTGTATTCATGCTTGATGATGTTACTCCCATCACTTAAACACCTGATTGGTCCTAACAATGTTCAGGAGAATCTTAATTCCTGAAGACTCCAGGATAATACTGGTTTGGCGAAACTAGCATCACAGCCCAACTGAATTCTACCTTCATACTACATCCAGATGCTCGCTTTTAAGCACAGATCACTGGATGATAATCAGAAGTTGCATGATTTAATTTCTTTTTCCTGGTCGAGATGTGCTAAGTGAAATGACTACCTTCCTAAGACAATAAATGTAGAGTTCTCGGTATCACCATGGCAGAGGTCAACTAACTGTACAATGTATAACATTGAATAGAAACTGCAGGGGATGGGTACAATCGAAATGTGGAGCTTTTTCAAGGAACAGCTACTGCGTGTCCTTGATAAGTATGTACCTGTCAGGCAGGGAGGAAGTTGTCGAGCAAGGGAGCCGTGGTTTACTAAGGAAGTTGAAGCACTTGTCAAGAGGAAGAAGAAGGCTTATGTTAGGATGAGACATGAAGGCTCAGTTAGGGGACTTGAGAGTTACAAGTTAGCCAGGAAGGACCTAAAGGGAGAGTTAAGAAGAGCGAGGAGAGGACACGAAAAGTCGTTGGCGGATAGGATCAAGGAAAACCCTAAGGCTTTCTATAGGTATATCAGGAACAAAAGAATGACTCGAGTAAGATTAGGGCCAATCAAGGATAGTAGTGGAAAGTTGTGTGTGGAATCAGAGGAGATAGGGGAAGCATTAAATGGATATTTTTCGTCAGTGTTTACACTGGAGAAAGACAATATTGTCGAGGAGAACACTCAGGTTCAGTCGACCAGGCTAGATGGAATTGAGGTTCAAAAGGAGGAGGTGTTAGCAATTTTAGAAAATGTCAAAATAGATAAGTCCCCTGGGCCA
Organism: Scyliorhinus canicula; assembly: GCF_902713615.1. NCBI lineage: Eukaryota > Metazoa > Chordata > Chondrichthyes > Carcharhiniformes > Scyliorhinidae > Scyliorhinus > Scyliorhinus canicula. The sequence continues at coordinate 112,384,278 of NC_052157.1, read as the reverse complement.
GATGGGATTTATCCTAGGATTCTCTGGGAAGCCAGGGAGGAGATTGCAGAGCCTTTGTCCTTGATATTTATGTCGTCTTTGTCGACAGGAATAGTGCCGGAAGACTGGAGGATAGCAAATGTTGTCCCCTTGTTCAAGAAGGGGAGTAGAGACAACCCTGGTAATTATAGACCTGTGAGCCTTACTTCGGTTGTGGGTAAAATGTTGGAAAAGGTTATAAGAGATAGGGTTTATAATCATCTTGAAAAGAACAAGTTGATTAGCGATACTCAACACGGTTTTGTGAAGGGTAGGTCATGTCTCACAAACCTTATTGAGTTTTTTGAGAAGGTGACCAAACAGGTGGATCAGGGTAAAGCTGTTGATGTGGTGTATATGGATTTCAGTAAGGCGTTTGATAAGGTTCCCCACGGTAGGCTATTGCAGAAAATAAGGAAGTATGGAATTGAAGGTGATTTAGCGGTTTGGATCAGTAATTGGCTAGCTGAAAGAAGACAGAGGGTGGTGGTTGATGGCAAATGTTCATCCTGGAGTTCAGTTACTAGTGGTGTACCGCAAGGATCTGTTTTGGGGCCACTGCTGTTTATCATTTTTATAAATGACCTGGAAGAGGGTGTAGAAGGATGGGTTAGTAAATTTGCAGATGACACGAAGGTCGGTGGAGTTGTGGATAGTGCTGAAGGATGTTATAGGATACAGAGGGACATAGATAAGCTGCAGAGCTGGGCTGAGAGGTGGCAGATGGAGTTTAATGCGGAAAAGTGTGAGGTAGTTCACTTTGGAAGGAGTAACAGGAATGCAGAGTACTGGGCTAATGGCAAGATTCTTGGTAGTGTAGATGAACAGAGAGATCTCGGCATCCAGGTACATAAATCCTTGAAAGTTGCCACCCAGGTTAATAGGGCTGTTAAGAAGGCATATGGTGTGCTAGCCTTTATAAGCAGGGGGATTGAGTTTCGGAACCACAGGGTCATGCTGCAGCTGTACATAACTCTGGTGCGGCCACACCTGGAGTACTGCGTGCAGTTCTGGTCACCACATTATAGGAAGGATGTGGAAGCTTTGGAAAGGGTTCAGAGGAGATTTACTAGGATGTTGCCTGGTATGGAGGGAAGGTCTTACGAGGAAAGGCTCAGGGAATTGAGGTTGTTTTCGTTAGAGAGGAGAAGGCTGAGAGGTGACTTAATAGAGACATATAAGATAGTCAGAGAGTTAGATAGGGTGGACAGTGAGAGTCTTTTTCCTCGGATAGTGATGACCAACACGAGGGGACATAGCTTTAAATTGAGGGGTGAGAGATATAGGACAGATGTCAGAGGCAGTTTCTTTACTCAGAGAGTAGTAGGGGTGTGGAACGCCCTGCCTGCAACAGTAGTAGACTCGCCAACTTTAAGGGCATTTAAGTGGTCACTGGATAGACATATGGATGAAAATGGAATAGTGTAGGTCAGATAGGCTTCAGATGGTTTCACAGGTCGGCGCAACATCGAGGGCCGAAGGGCCCGTACTGCGCTGTAGTGTTCTATGTTCTATGTTCTATTACTATTAGTCAGTTCACCCCGTGTTCTAGCTCATCCTGACCATAACAAACTTCTGAAGTTATATATAGAGAAGAAACAGCACCAGCAGTAGAATAGTTAAAATTGACACACAAAAGAAATATCAAACGTCCAGGTGTAGGGTGCTTTGTCTACTTTGTAACTGACATATTTGCTTGTCATTACACTTTGGACACGGCCCTTTGACTCACTTTCAATAATGCCATATCAGAACGGCTACATAAAAATCATTGTCATTTTAATTAGAAAGCGATGCTTTGTTATTGTTGATTTTAAACTGTAATTGTGGATGAATTTTATCAGGGAAGAGCGGGGTCACACCGGAAAGAACAGTAACGCAAGACTGAAATATCAATAAGGGGGGGAAAGATAGAGACCACGAGAGAAATGGAAAAACAGATAGTACGAGTTTTTATAAATATTTTAAAAGAAAAGTCAACGAAGTGAGTGCTTATTTTATAGTAAGCGAGGCTGGAAAATTGATAATGGAAAACAAAGAGATGGTAGATGAATTGAACAGGTATTTTGCATCAGTCTTCACTGTAGAGTATACAAGTAACATCCCAAAAGCAGCTGTAAACCAAGAATTGGAAGTGAGGGCATAACGCAGAAAATGAGTCACCGGAAATGTGGTACTGAGTAAATTGTTGCTACTGCACACTGACAAGAGCTCAGGTCCTAATGGATTTCATGCTAGGGTCTTCAAAGAAGTGTCTCGTGAGATAGCTGATGCATTGGTATTAATTATCCAAAACTCCCTAGCTTTAGGGAAGGTCCCATTAGATTGGAAGATAACGAATGTAACTCCATTATTCAAGAAGGGAGAGAGACAGAAAACATGAAACTACAGGCCGGTTAGGTTAACATCTGGCGTAGAGAAAATGTTAGAAGCTGTATTAAAGAAATTATCGCAGGGCATTTGGCTGACGGTAAACAGGCAGAGTCAACATGGTATTATGAAAGAGAAATCATATTTGACCAACTTATTGAAGTTCTTTGAGCAAGTGCTGTGGATAAAGGGGAATCAGTAAATGTACTGTACTTGTATTTCTAGAAGGCATTAGATAAAATGGCACATCAAAGGTTACTGTGGAAAATAAAAGCTCATGGTGTAGGGGGATAACATATTGATGTGGATAGAAGATTGGCTGGTTAACAGGAAGCAGAGAGTAGGCTTACATGGGTCTCTTTCAGGTTGGCATAATGTAGAGTGGTGTGCCGCAACTGTTTATTATTTATATAAATGACTTGGAGGAAGGAATTGATGGGATGGTTGACAAATTTGCTCATGACACAAAGACAGATACCAAAGTAAGTTGTGAAGAGGCCTCAAAAATATATAGGTAGGTTAAGTGAATAGGCAAAGGGCGGCATGGTGGCACAGTGGTTAGCATTGCTGCCTACGGCGCTGAGGACCCGGGTTCGAATCCCGGCTCTGGGTCACTGTCCTGTGTGGAGTTTGCACATTCTCCCCATGTCTGCGTGGGTTTCACCCCCACAACCCAAAGATGTGCAGGATAGGTGGATTGGCTATGCTAAATTGCCCCTTAACTGGAAAAAATAATTGGGTACTCTAAATTTAAAAAAAAAGTGAATAGGCAAAGGTATGGCAATTTGAATGTTATATGGGAAAATGTGAAATTATCCATTTTGGCAGGACGAATTAAAAAAAAACATATCATCGAAATGGGCAAAGGTTGCAGAGCTCTTGAGGTGAAGAGGGATCTGGGTGTCCTAGTGCATGAATCACAAAAGACTAGTATGTAGGTACAACGAGTACATGAATCACAAAGGGCTAGTATGCAGGTACAACGAGTGCATGAATCACTGAAGAAGACTGCCCTTGTGTTAATGTATTTTCCTATACACTTAACTAGGCAGAAATTTGCACTACTCTTCTCAGGTGCGAAATGAAAATTTTTATTGGTAGCTATTGATTATAAAGAGGGAATAATCTCCCTGTGTTACAAAATCAAATGTTCTCAATACAGGCCCCTGCAGAAGGCTTTACTTGAGATGATTATATTTCGTAACTTACAAAACGACCCAAATTCAAAATATAACATGTCATGTGAGAGTGCAATGTACCTTTAAGAAAATAGTGATGTCAGAGAGTGGCTGGAGCTGAGCTCAGTTCGGCCATTTTGAGGTTAGTTCTGGGTTTTAGTTTCAGTTTGAGACAGCAGCTTGGAAGTGACTGTGTTTTTGTGGCTGTAAGCTGCATGAAGAAAAAGCAAGGTGCTGGAGCTGAAGTCAACCAAGCTGATATATCTCTGCCATCCAACAGAAAATGTGACCTGGTGTGTTACTGTTTTGTGAAGGTGAAGTCTTTTGGATGTGTAAAGGAACAGTTTGCAGGATTGGGTAGTGTTGTATTATTTTTGGGGTTATCTTTGAAGTATAGGGGTGTTGAGTGATTCAATGTTTATTTAAAAGGTTAAGTTGAATTCATGGGATGAACATTGTTTTGTGTTTAAAAACCCACGTGTCCATAATTGTAATACTACACCTGGGGTACAAGCCGTGTGCTTCAAAAGCAGCCATCCATTAAAGAGAGAGATTGGTTGAACTCCATGATACATTTTGGGGATCTGAAAACGCCTCTCCCATATAAAGTGTCATGAAGGAATCCATTTTAAACTGACTTCTAAACTGAGCTTTCTAAATCTATAATTGAAGGCTAATTAATGATACCTATTTTACCTATCAGAAATGGTAGGTTTCCTCCAATCACAAAGGGCTAGTATGTAGGTACAATAAGTAATTAGGAGAGCTATTGGAATGTTATAATCAATTTCGAGGGGTATTAAATACCAAAATAGGGAGCTTATGCTTCAGTTATACAGGGCACTGGTGTGACCAAATCTGGAGTACAGTGTACAGTATTAGTCACCTTATTTAACGAACAGGGCAAATGTGTTAGGAACAGTTCAGACAAGGTTTACCAGAATAATGCCTGCAGTGGATGGTTGTCTTACAGAGGAAAGGTTGAACCAGCTCGGCTTGTATCTGTTGGGAACTTAGAAGAATAAGAGGTTACTTGATAGAAACATGCAAGGTCCAGCAGAGGGCAGCAGAGCAGAGCTTCTGATTGGCTGTTCCGGGGAGATTTGCATACGTGCAGTGCGGTCAGCGTAAGTTGAAGGTGTACCTGCGCAAGTGACCCGAGGAGTTCGAGTGAAGGCAAGCATCCAGCAGAGGGCAGCAGAGCAGAGCTTCTGATTGGCTGTTCCGGGGAGATTTGCATACGTGCAGTACAGTCATCGTAAGTTGAAGGTGGTTTGTGAAGGGGCTGTTCTCGAGTGACAGCTTTGCCCGAAACACTACTTACGTAGTGTCTCCCACCCATCCTCCTCCTCTAACCAAAAAAAAGTTCTGTCCGTCGGATTGCTAAACTAACAAGTTTGTTAAGTTTTTTTTTCGTTTTCAGTAGTTGGGAGATTAGTTCAGTGGGAATGGAGGTTAGGGCAGTTGAATGTTCCTCCTGCAGAATGTGGAGGAAAGGGTCACCTCGAGTGTCCCTGCTGACTACATCTGCGGGAAGTGCACCCAACTCCAGCTCCTCGAGAACCACGTTAGGAACCTGGAGCTGGAGCTGAATGAACTTCGGATCATTCGGGAGGCGGAGGGGGTTATTGAGAGGAGTTATAGGGAGGTAGTCACACCTCAGGTAAAAGAAGAAGGTAGATGGGTTACCATCAAGGGAACAAGAGGGAGCCGGCAGGCAGTGCAGGGATCCCTTGTGGTCGTTCCCCTCAATAACAAGTATACCGTTTTGGATACTGTTGGGGGGGGGGGGGGATGGGACTTACCAGGGGTAAGCAATGGGGCACAGGTCTCTGGCACAGAGTCTGTCCCTGTTTCTCAGAAGGGAAGGGAGAAGAGGAACAGGGCACTTGTCATTGGGGACTCCATAGTTAGAGGAACAGACAGGAGGTTCTGTGGGAACGAAAGAGACTCACGGTTGGTGTGTTGCCTCCCAGGTGCCAGGGTTCGTGATGTCTCTGATCGTGTTTTTAGGGATCCTTAAGGGGGAGGGGGAGCAGCCCCAAGTCATGGTCCACATAGGTACCAACTGACGTAGGTAGGAAGAGAGATGGGGATTTGAGACAGAAATTCAGGGAGCTAGGGTGGAAGCTGAGAGCTAGAACAAACAGAGTTGTTATCTCTGGGTTGTTACCCGTGCCACGTGCTAGCGAAGTGAGAAATAAGGAGAGAGAGGAGTTGAACACGTGGCTACAGAGATGGTGCAGGAGGGAGTGTTTTGGTTTCCTGGATAATTGGGGCTCATTCTGGGGTAGTTGGGACCTCTACAAACAGGATGGTCTTCACCTGAACCAGAGGGGTACCAATATCCTGGGGGGGGAGATTTGCTAGTGCTCTTCGGAGAGGTTTAAACTAATTCAGCAGGGGGATGGGAACCTGAATTGTAGTCTCAGTGTACAGGATGTTGAGAGTAGTGAGGTCAGGGATAGGGTTAAAAGTTCGAAAGAGGGCACCGGCAAGCAAGATGCTGGTTTGAAATGTGTCTACTTCAATGCCAGGAGCATCCGGAATATGGTGGGCGAGCTTGCAGCATGGGTTGGTACCTGGGATCTCGATGTTGTGGCGATTTCGGAGACATGGGTAGAGCAGGGACAGGAATGGTTGTTGCAGATTCCAGGATTTAGATGTTTCTGTAAGAACAGAGAAGATGGTAAAAGAGGGGCGGTGTGTGGCATTGTTAATCAAGGAAAGTATTACGGCGGCAGAAAGGACGTTTGAGGACTCGTCTACTGAGGTAGTATGGGCCGAGGTTAGGAACAGGAGAGGAGAGGTCTATAGACCTCCGAATAGTTCCAGAGATGTAGAGGAAAGGATTGCAAAGATGATTCTCGACAGGAGCGAGAGTAACAGAGTAGTTGTTATGGGGGACTTTATCTTTCCAAATATTGACTGGAAATACTATAGTTCGAGTACAATAGATGGGTCAGTTTTTGTGCAGTGTGTGCAGGAGGGTTTTCTGACACAGTATGTAGACAGGCCAACAAGTGGCGATGCCACATTGGATTTGGTACTGGGTAATGAACCCGGCCAAGTGTTAGATTTAGATGTAGGTGAGCACTTTGGTGATAGTGATCACAATTCGGTTATGTTTACTTTAGCGATGGGCAGGAATAGGTATATACCGCAAGGCAAGAATTATAGCTGGGGGAAAGGCAATTATGATGCTATTCGGCAAGATTTAGGATGTATAGGATGGGGAAGGAAACTGCAGGGGATGGGTACAATCGAAATGTGGAGCTTTTTCAAGGAACAGCTACTACGTGTCCTTGATAAGTATGTACCTGTCAGGCAGGGAGGAAGTTGTCGAGCAAGGGAACCGTGGTTTACTAAGGAAGTTGAAGCACTTGTCAAGAGGAAGAAGAAGGCTTATGTTAGGATGAGACATGAAGGCTCAGTTAGGGCACTTGAGAGTTACAAGTTAGCCAGAAAGGACCTAAAGGGAGAGTTAAGAAGAGCGAGGAGAGGACACGAAAAGTCGTTGGCGGATAGGATCAAGGAAAACCCTAAGGCTTTCTATAGGTATATCAGGAACAAAAGAATGACAAGAGTAAGATTAGGCCCAATCCAGGATAGTAGTGGAAAGTTGTGTGTGGAATCAGAGGAGATAGGGGAAGCGTTAAATGGATATTTTTTGTCAGTGTTTACACTGGAGAAAGACAATGTTGTCGAGGAGAATACTCAGGTACAGTCGACCAGGCTAGATGGGATTGAGGTTCACAAGGAGGAGGTGTTAGCAATTTTGGAAAGTGTAAAAATAGATAAGTCCCCTGTGCCAGATAGGATTTATCCTAGGATTCTCTGGGAAGCCAGGGAGGAGATTGCAGAGCCTTTGTCCTTGATCTTTATGTCGTCTTTGTCGACAGGAATAGTGCCGGAAGACTGGAGGATAGCAAATGTTGTCCCCTTGTTCAAGTAGGGAAGTAGAGACAACCTTGGTAATTATAGACCTGTGAGCCTTACTTCGGTTGTGGGTAAAATGTTGGAAAAGGTTATAAGAGATAGGGTTTATAATCATCTTGAAAAGAACAAGTTGATTAGCGATAGTCAACACGGTTTTGTGAAGGGTAGGTCATGCCTCACAAACCTTATTGAGTTTTTTGAGAAGGTGACCAAACAGGTGGATGAGGGTAAAGCAGTTGATGTGGTGTATATGGATTTCAGTAAGGCGTTTGATAAGGTTCCCCACGGTAGGCTATTGCAGAAAATACGGAAGTATGGGATTGAAGGTGATTTAGCGGTTTGGATCAGTAATTGGCTAGCTGGAAAGAAGACAAAGGGTGGTGGTTGATGGCAAATGTTCATCCTGGAGTTCAGTTACTAGTGGTGTACTGCAGAAATCTGTTTTGGGGCCACTGCTGTTTGTCATTTTTATAAATGACCTGGAAGAGGGTGTAGAAGGATGGGTTAGTAAATTTGCAGATGACATGAAGGTTGGTGGAGTTGTGGATAGTGCTGAAGGATGTTATAGGTTACAGAGGGACATAGATAAGCTGCAGAGCTGGGCTGAGAGGTGGCAGATGGAGTTTAATGCGGAAAAGTGTGAGGTGGTTCACTTTGGAAGGAGTAACAGGAATGCAGAGTACTGGGCTAATGGCAAGATTCTTGGTAGTGTAGATGAACAGAGAGATCTCGGCATCCAGGTACATAAATCCCTGAAAGTTGCCACCCAGGTTAATAGGGCTGTTAGGAAGGCATATGGTGTGCTAGCCTTTATCAGTAGGGGGATTGAGTTTCGGAGCCACAAGGTCATGCTGCAGCTGTACAAAACTCTGTTGCGGCCACACCTGGAGTACTGTGTGCAGTTCTGGTCACCACATTATAGGAAGGATGTGGAAGCTTTGGAAAGGGTGCAGAGGAAATTTACTAGGATGTTGCCTGGTATGGAGGGAAGGTCTTACGAGGAAAGGCTCAGGGACTTGAGGTTGTTTTCGTTAGAGAGGAGAAGGCTGAGAGGTGACTTAATAGAGACATATAAGATAGTCAGAGGGTTAGATAGGGTGGACAGTGAGAGTCTTTTTCCTTGGATGGTGATGACCAACACGAGGGGACATAGTTTTAAATTGAGGGGTGGTACATATAGGACAGATGTCAGAGGCAGTTTCTTTACTCAGAGAGTAGTAGGGGTATGGAACGCCCTGCCTGCAACAGTAGTAGACTCGCCAAATTTAAGGGCATTTAAGTGGTCACTGGATAGACATATGGATGAAACTGGAATAGTGTAGGTCAGATAGGCTTCAGATGGTTTCACGGGTCGGCGCAACATCGAGGGCCGAAAGGCCCGTACTGTGCTGTAATGTTCTATGTTCTATGTCCTGAGGGGTCTTGACAGAATGGATGTGGAGAGGGTGTTTCCAGTTGTAGGAGAACCTAGAACGAGAGGATTACTGTTTAAAAAGTAAGGGGTCATCCATTTAAACGGCGGTGAGGTGAAATTTCTTCTCTCAGGGTCAAGAGTCTTTGGAAGTCTCTTCCTGAAAAGGCAGTAGAAGCAGACTCTTGGAATATTTTTAAGGCAGAGGTGGATACATTCTTGGTAAGCAAGGGGGTGATAGGTTGTTGGGGGTAAACGGGATGCAGATTTGAGGTTACTATCAATGGTCTTATAAATGGTGAACCCGGCTCGAGGGGCTGAATGACGTACTTCTGCTCCAAATTTGTACGTATATTGATTTAGGCAAATCGCACAGCCTGTTTATTCAGATTTTATTTTTTCTGTAATATTTTAAATAAAATCTGTATATTAAAATAATTTTGTCTCAAAATTTATTTTATCCTTTTTTAAAAATCACAGCTATTAAAAAAATACATTGCCAAATCAGATCTTTTATCTGCCTATTCTTTTCTCTTAAAAATCATATCCTTTGTCTTTCTAGTTTTAACCGTTATCTTTTCCTTCCTCAGCCACTGCTGTTTCACTGGGGCTGTAATCTCCTGCATTGTCTGTGCCCTCGCTTTGTCCTCGATGAGCTCGATCTTCACAATCTTTTGGCCTCAGGCCAGCACAGTGGCACAGATCTGTGCACATTGCTGATGCCTGTTGTTATATAACACCAGCTGCTGCTGCTCGCACCACTGTGACAGGGCTCTTACAAGCGAATCTCAAACATAACTTTCAAATTCAACCAGATTTCAGAAAGTAGAGGCTAAAATAGTTTGTTTTTTGCCTTGCCTGTGGCCAAGCAAGTATGCAAGACAATTCAAATTGGAATAAAACAAAATTTTAAAAGCTACAAATATGCAGCAGGTCACAACAATCTGAAAAAAGGTAGGTTGATATTTTAAGTGTGACCTAATACCAGAAATCGGTTCAACTACAGACATGGAACGTTGTTTTTATTTCCGATTTTCAGACAAAGTGACACGCCTCACTAAATAAAAGCCTCATGCTAACACATGATTTGAAGAAAATTATGAAAAGTCACATGTTCCAGTTTATGGAACTCCAGCCAGCTCAGTAACAAGAGTTGAGTGCATATAACTAGTGTCTATTGTTACTTAACCAAGTTGGCATGAAGAAAATTTAACATGAAGAAAGACAGTAAAAAAGGAATGTACATATATATCGAGGCATGAGAGATAAAGAAGCAGGATGTGATATTAGGGGAACATTAAAAAAAGCAATTTTCCTCTGAAGCCCTTCAAGTGAGAACACAACTGTTGCTATTCATAGAAGCTACAGTGCAGAAGGAGGCCATTCAGCCCATCGAGTCTGCACCGGACATAGAAAGAGACCCTACTTAAGCCCATACCTCCACCCTATCCCCATAACCAAGTAATCCCACCTAACATTTTGGACACTAAGGGTCATGCAATTCAGCATGGCCAGTCCGCCTAACCCGCACATCTTTAGACTGTGGGAAGAAACCAGCACAGCCGGAAGGAAACCCATGCAGCCACGGGGAGAAACTGCAAACTCCACACAGTCACCCGAGGCTGGAATTGAACCCGGGTTCCTCGGGGCTGTGAGACAGCAGTACTAACTAATGTGCCAGCCACATTTCTGCTTGGGCTGAGGCTGCAGCGGGATAAAGCATGGCAGACGACCGGGGTCCTGGCTTGACGACCCAGTGGTCGACTGAGCAGCTGATGCAGTTCATACAGGAGGGCTTCGCCAAGCAGAAACAGGACTGCTTGGACCCGATTAAGGAACCGATTGCGCGGCTGGAAGTTAGACTGGATGCTCAGGATCGGGCGATTCAGAAAGTGGAGAAGGCGCTGACTGAGCAGGAGGAACACCGGACAGCAGTGGAGTTGGAGGTGGGGTGCTGAGAGACCAGCAGAAAAGGCTCCTGGAGAAGGTAGAGGACCTAGAGAATAGACCTAGATATATTGATAATTCTGGACTCATTCCAGGACTTCTGACATAACATCTGCAAATCCCTGCCAGAATTCCCTCAGTTTTGGACATACCCAAAACACATGACCATGGTTGACCGGGCTACCCCCACACCGTCCACATCTGTCCTCCACCTCCTGGAAGAACCTACTCATCCGAGCTACCTTCATGTGGTCCCTGTGGACTACCTTGAACTGAATCAAGCTAAGTCTAGCACAGGACGAGGATGCATTTACCCTTTGCAAGGCTTTTTCCCCCATCGTTCAGTTTCCAGCTCCCCTCCTACCTCCTCTTCCCACTTCCTCGTCACCTCTCTGATAGGGGCCCCTTCCCACTCTAACAATTCCCTGTATATCTCAGAAACCTTCCCACCTCCAACCACTGTTTTTGACAGCACTTTATCTTGTGATCCCCTCAGGGGGAGGCGAGGAAAGCCTGGGACCTGCCTCCATACAAAGTCCCACGCTTGAAGGTACCGAAACCCCTTCCCACCCGGCATATCAAACTCCTCTTCGAATGTCTCCAAGGTCGGAAAGCCCTCCTGGATGAATAGAATTCCCAAACCTCTCAATCCCTGTCCGCTGCCAAACCTGAAAGCCCCCATCCAGCACCCCCCGGGACAAACCGGTGATTGTCACAGATCGGTGACCACACTGTCGCCCCCTCCAGTCTCATATGCTGCCTCCATTGCCCCCACACCCTTCAGGCTGCCACCACCACCACCAGACTTGCAGAGTACCGAGCCGGCGAGAACGGCAGGGGTGCCATCAGTAAAGCCTCCAGACTCGTACCTTTGCAGGATGCTGCCTCAATCCGCTCCCAGACCGACCCCACTCCCACTACTCACTTCCTGAGCATCGATATGTTGGCAGGCCAATAATAATATAATAAAGCTTGGGAGAGGACATGGGCTGATGCCCTGGAGAGGGTAAATTCTTCCTCCTCGTGTGCACGGCTTAGCCTCATCCAATTCAAGGTGCTGCATCGGGCCCACATGACTGGGACGAGGATGAGTAGGTTCTTTGGAGGTGAAGATAGGTGTGTCAGGTGCTCGGGGAGTCCAGCGAACAATGCCCATATGTTCTGGGCATACCCGGCACTGGAGGAGTTTTGGAAGGGGGTGGCGAGGACGGTGTCAAGGGTGGTGGGATCCGGTGTCAAGCCAGGATGGGGACTCGCGATCTTTGGGGTTGGGGTAGAGCCGGGAGTGCAGGAGGCGAAAGAGGCCGGTGTGCTGGCCTTTGCATCCCTAGTAGCCCGGCGAAGGATTTTGCTACAGTGGAAGGACGCGAGGCCCTGAGAGGATCGGTACAAGGGTTCTTTAAACGGTGGCAACCATTCCTCGACTTTCTGGCTCAACGATAGGGTACTGGGACAGTAGCAGCAGCAACCCGGGGGGGTGGGGGGGACGTTGATTATGTTTGCTTATTTTATTTAAATTTGATTTATTTAATTTTAATTTATGGTTAAGTTCTCTTGTTGGGGGGGGGGGGGCGGTGGGGGGAGTGTGATACATGTGATGTTACGGTATGGGGGGAATTGTGGGTGTTATGGGCTGTTAGTTGCATATTACTGCTTGTTGCTATACTTGTTGTTATATTTTTATATTTTCTGTAAAAAATTCCAATAAAAATTATTAAAAAAAAAAAATAAAGCTCGGGAGAGCCAAGCTCCCTTCTCCGCGGGTCCGTTCCAGGAGTGCCCTCTTTACTCTCGGGGTTTTACCCGACCATATAAACCTCAATATCGCCGCACTCATACTTCTGAAAAAATCCTTTGGGACAAAAATCAGGAGACATTGGAAAAATAAAAGCAGTCTCGAAAGGGCCGTCATCTTCACCGTCTGAACCCTCCCCGCCAGCGTCAGTGGAAGCATGTCCCATCTACGGAAATCCCTTCTCATTTGATCCACGGCTTTGGCCAAATTTAACTGCCCCCAATCTTTGGCCACTTAAATCCCCAGGTACCCAAAACTCCTCCCAACCACTTTAAAAAGGTAGCTCCTGCAGTCTCCTTTCCTGCCCCCTTGCCTGGATCACGAACATCTCGCTCTTTCTCATATTTATCTCATAGCCTGAAAATCACCCAAATTCTTCTAACACCTCCATGATTCCGGTCATCCCCCCCACTGGGTCCGTGACATAAAGCAGCAATCGTCCGCATAGAGAGAGAGAGAGACCCTGTGTTCCACACGCCCGCCCCCCCCCCCCCCCCCCCCACTATACCCCGCCAGGCAATCGCTGCTCTCAGGGGCATTGCTAAGGATTCTATGGCCAGGGACAACAGCAATGTGGAGAGCGGGCATCACTGCCTTGTCCCCCGACAAAGTATTCCGACCAAACTCAATTAGTTCTTAGGTTTGCCACCGGGGCCCGGTACAATAATCGGACCCACTCCACAAATCCCTGCCCAAACCCAAACCTGCCTAAAATATCCCATAGATACTTCCACACTTCCACTCCACCCGGACGAAAGCCTTCTCCGCATCCATGGTGACTACCACATCAGCCTCGCGTGACTCCGCTGGCATCATAATTACATTAAGAAGGCGTCTAATATTGGATGTCAGGTGCCTGCCCTTTACAAATCCCGTCTGATCCTGCCCAATTATCTCTGGGACAAAATCGTCTATTCGAGTGGCCAGGATCTTTGCCAATAATTTGGCATCTACAGTCAAGAGAGAAACAGCTCTCCGGATCCTTGTCTCGCTTCAGGATGAGAGCAATTGATGCCTGTGATAACATTGGAGGGAGTACTCCCAGCTTTTTGGACTCGTTAAAAGCCTTAACCAGGAGCTGCCCCAGAAACGCAGAGAACTTCTTATAAAATTCTACTGGGAGTCCTCCAGGTCCTGGGGCTTTACCCGATTGCATCGCCCCCAGTCCATCAATCACCTCCCCAAGACCAATCGGGCCCTCCAGGGCCTCCACCAGCTCCTCATTTACCTTCGGGAACTCTAGCCTCCCCAGGGATAGATTCATGCCCTCCTCCCCAACTGGGGGTTCCGACTCGTAAAGCTGGCTATAAAATTCCTGGAACATTTCATTCATCGCCCCCAGCTTCCCCCTCAAATCCTTTATTTTCCCCATTTCTCTTGTCGGCTCCTGTTTCCTCAGCTGATGCGCGAGAATCCTGCTAGCTTTCTCCCCATGCTCATATATTACCCCTTTTACCCTCCTCAGTTGACCCTCCGCCTTTCCTGTGGAGAGGAGTCCAAACTCCATTTAAAGTCTCTGACGATCCTTCAGGATCTCCTCATTTGGAGACTCCGAATATCTCCTGTCCACCTGCAAGATTTCTCCTACCAACCTGTCCAGCTCCGACCGCTGAATTTTATCCCTGTGGGCTCGAATCAAAATGCGGGTATTCCCCACTAATAACCGCTTTCAGTGCCTCCCAGACCACCCCAGCAGCAATCTCTCCCGTGTCATTGATATTTATGTACCCCCGAATGGCCTCTCTCACTCGCTGACAGATCTCCTCATTTGCTAACAGCCCTGTATCTAGTCTCCACTGTGGGCACTGTGGCATTGCCGTGCCTGCCCGTAGGTCTATCCAATGTGGTGTGTGATCTGAAACTACAATTGCTGAGTACTCAGTGTCCTCAACCCCTGCTAACAGTGTTTTATCTAGCACAAAGAAATTTATCCTGGAGTACGCCTTATGTACATGGGAGTAGAATGAATATTCCCTGCTCCCTGGTCTCTCAAATCTCCACAGATCCACCCCTCCCATGCGCGTCATGAACCCACGCAGTTCCTTTGCCGATAGCTTCCCCGACCTAGCACTCGACCGGTCCAATCTCGGGTCCAGGAATGTATAAAAGTCACCACCCATGATCAGCCGGTGCAAGTCAAGGCCTGGGATCTATCCCAGCACCTTCCTGACAAACACAAAATCACCCCAGTTTGGGGCATATATATTCACCAGCACCACTGCCATTCCCTCAAGCTTCCCGCTAACCAGAACAAATCTGCCTCCTGCCTCCTGGGTCTGCCTCTATCTTCCCCACCTCGAATGTCACCCTTTTACTAATCAGGATAGCCACCCCCCTTGCTTTAAAGTCCAGTCCTGAATGAAACACTTACCCGACCCATCCCTTCTTTAATCTAATTTGGTCTCCCAGCTTCAGGTGTGTCTCCTGTAACATGGCCATATCCGCTTTTAACTGTCTCAGGTTTGCAAACACACGGGCTCTCTTAACCGGCCCATTCAGTCCACAAACATTACATGTAACCTGTCTGGTCGGGGGGGGGGGGGGGGGGGGGGGGGGTGTGGGGGGGGGGGGGGGTCCTTGCCGCCTGTGGTGAATGTAACATGGTAATTCACCTGTATCTTTGTAAGCGCAGTAGCATTATCCGACCACTAGGGGGAGTCACTCTGGGAATGCTCAGGAGTTTGTACAGGGCTCCACCCTTGGCTCCTCCCCCTTGTGCTGCTGTATAAATACCCTTGTCCAGAGTCAGCCTGCAGTTCACCGAGAGTTCATCAACGGGTAACAGGCTGGCTCTGTAGTAAGTAGATTAAAGCCTATATTCATATCGGAAAACACGTGTCTGGTGAATTGATGGTTCCATCAATTTAATCTACTTAAGAACAGTCAAGATCGATCATGGAATCAGCCCTCAAGCCTGGACGCCTGGAACTCGACCCGCAGGATGCAGAGGCTAAAGAAATCTTCTCCCACTGGCTGCGGTGCTTTAAGGCCTACCTGGCAGAAGCGAGCACAGCCAAAACAACAGAGGAACAGAAGTTAAGTCTACTGCACGCGAGGGTGAGCCACAGAATCTCTACGCAACTAAACTCGGCCGGTTCATATACTACAGCGCTAGCGGTACTCGATAAGATATATGTAAGGCCCATTAATGAAGTTTACGCATGCCAGGTGTTCATGACTCGCCGCCAGCGGCCTACAGAATCACTCGCCGAATTTTTAAGGGAACTCAATAACTTATCAAATGACTGTAATTATCAAGAGGTTACCGCGGCTGAACATAGAGAACTTGCTGTACGCGATGTTTTTGTAGCGGGCCTCAGGTCTAATTATGTGCGCCAACAACTGCTGGAAAAGGGGGCCCAAGACTTAGAAACAACTGTGGAAGCTGCTACCACGATGGAGGTCTCCTTTCGCATCCTCACCTCGTTCCCCGCGGACCCCGCGACCCAATCATGGAACCCGTGACCCAATCATGGGCCCCCGACCAACGACTCCCCCAGGCCTGTGCTACGCGGCCACCCAGCCACCATGCTGCCCCAGCCAGCCACTATGCTGCTCCAGCCTGCCACTACACTGCTCCAGCCTGCCATTTCTGCGGCCAGAATCAGCACCCGCAGCAGCACTGCCTGGCCCACAACGCGACCTGCAGCAGCTGCGGGCGGAAAGGCCACTACGCGAGAGGGTGCCTCGCAAAAGGGGCCCCAGCTTCCAACTCCCCAGCGGCACAAAGTAATCGCTCCCCACACCCGCAGGCCTGCGGGGCCCGAAACGCTGCAGCCTATGCCCCGACTCCGCCCCCTCCCGCCACGTGCGATCCATGGGGGCCTCCATCTTGGAAAACCTCCACCACGCAGCCGGCCACGTGCGACTCATGGGGGCCGCCATCTTGGACGCCATCTTCCTCACCGCCCGCCACGTGCGATCCACGGAGCCGACCTGCATCTCCACGCTCGGACAACTCATCGGAAGAGTACGACTACAAACTCAGAGGGCAGTCATCATGGGGCCACTCCAGCTCAGCTGATCGAGCCGCCGACTACCCGCAACTCAGCGCCGTCACTCTGGACCAATCAAGCCCGAAGCATCTGCGAAATACGATGGCAGAGGTCCAAATCAATGGGTACAGAACGCCATGCCTCTTCAACTCCGAGAGCACTGAGAGCTTCATACATCCAGACCTGGTAAGACGCTGTTCGCTCCCCGTTTTCCCCGGGGGGCAAACTATCTCGCTCGCTTCAGACTCCCATACGGTCCAGATCCAGAGGCGCACCGCCGCGACACTCACAATCCGAGGCGCTAGCTACTCAAAATTCAAACTCTACGTTTTGCCCGACCTCTGCGCGCCACTCTTATTAGGCCTAGATTTTCAATGTAACCTTGAGAGCCTCACCCTCAGCGGGCCCCTGCCCCCCTCACTATCTGCAGCCTCGCTACGCTGCGAATCCCCCCCCCCCCTCCTCTCTTCGCCAATCTCACAAAGGACTGTAAACCCGTAGCCACTCGTAGCAGGCGGTATAGCCTGCAGGATAGGGTATTTATCAGAACAGAGGTCCGAAGGCTTCTCAGTGAGGGGATTATAGAGGCCAGCAATAGTCCCTGGAGAGCTCAGGTGGTGGTCGTTAAGACCGAGGAAATATTCCGCATGGTTGTCGACTATAGTCAGACCATAAATAGATTTACGCTCCTCGACGCATATCCCCCTCCCTAGGATTGCAGACATGGTAAACCAGATCGCCCAGTACCGGCTCTTTTCCACGGTGGATCTGAAGTCTGCATACCACCAGCTCCCAATCCGCCCGGAGGACCGTCACTACACGGCATTCAAGGCCGATGGCCGCCTCTTCCATTTCCTCCGGGTCCCTTTCGGTGTCACTAATGGGGTCTCGGTGTTCCAACGAGCAATGGATCAAATCGTGGACCAGTACGGGCTGCGGACCACATTTCCGTACTTGGACAATGTCACCATCTGCGGCTATGACCAACAGGACCACGACGCCAACCTCCACCGTTTTCTCCAGACGGCACAGAAACTGAATCTCACGTATAATAAGGAGAAATGCGTTTTCCGCACAACCAGACTAGCCATCCTCGGCAATGTCATGGAAAACGGAGTCCTGGGCCCAGACCTGGACCGTATGCGCCCCCTCTTAGAACTCCCCCTCCCCCATTGCTTTCAAACTGTGCTTGGGCTTATTCTCCTACTATGCCCAGTGGGTCCCTCAATATGCGGACAAAGCCTGCCCACTCTTTAA
This sequence comes from Scyliorhinus canicula, assembly GCF_902713615.1. NCBI lineage: Eukaryota > Metazoa > Chordata > Chondrichthyes > Carcharhiniformes > Scyliorhinidae > Scyliorhinus > Scyliorhinus canicula. The sequence goes on along the minus strand of NC_052157.1, from coordinate 112,366,368 downwards.
GGCCACACGATTTCCCCTGTCAGCTGAGGCACGCCAGGCCTTCAACTACATCAAGGAGGACATTGCCAAAGCGGTCATGCGGGCGGTGGATGTATCCACTCCATTCAAGGTTGAGAGCGACGCCTCAGAGGTAGCTCTAGCAGCCACACTAAATCAGGCAGGGAGACCAGTTGCATTTTTCTCCCGTACCCTCTCCGCTTCAGAACTCCGACACTCCTCAGTCAAGAAAGAAGCACAAGCCATTGTGGAGGCTATTCGTTACTGGAGGCACTACCTCGCAGGTAGGAGGTTCACCCTCATCACCGACCAAAGATCGGTTGCCTTCATGTTTGACAACTTGCAAAGGGGCAAAATTAAAAACGACAAAATTCTGAGGCGGAGGATCGAACTCTCCACCTACAATTATGATATTAAGT